>NW_017107765.1:0-201 GCF_001263275.1 Habropoda laboriosa
GAACCCCATTTGGTATACGTGGCACTTGCTTTATGTAGTCGTGCGTACCTACCTATGCACCCTGTTGGTGTGATAACTTAATGAACGGGATTCTTTGATCGCTAATCTCCTGTGCAAGTTGAGCATGCTGAAATTAGGCACTTATTCGATGTATTTAACTTTGTGCACAAAATTATGGTTAACGAAGCATTAACCTCGTAT
>NW_017107766.1:0-201 GCF_001263275.1 Habropoda laboriosa
CGAAACAAATTCCATATCCTTTCATATGCCAGACCAAGCTGCATCTCAGTCAACTTTCACCATTCTTCCTTCTTTTCCAGGTTTCTCCCACATCCCTCCAGTTGTGCAAGCTCTTCCACCCTCAGTTTACCCTTCCACCAGTTTTTCTTAACGTCCAATCACTTGTCCACCGTTTTACTCTTCCTCAAGACCAATTAATGC
>NW_017107767.1:0-201 GCF_001263275.1 Habropoda laboriosa
AAATTATATTTAAAGTCGAAATATTGAATTATCTGTATTTGCCCCCAGCATCGGTGTTCGAAAATTCGGCGCCGATGTCCAGAATGCATAGTAGATCCGTACGCCATTCAGAGGACGAGAATCGTCCCAGTATGATTCGCGAAGGTCGCGAAGAACTACTATAACCATGTGGGACGTTATATGTGTATATTCGCTTTGTTT
>NW_017107768.1:0-201 GCF_001263275.1 Habropoda laboriosa
TACATTTACAGGTTTTAAAACAGCGACAGCTACAGCACATGCTTCTCCATTTAGCTTCTTAGTCGGTAGTAACACTAATAGTAATTCTAATGATGCTTCTTCAAAGACAGTTGCGAATATAAACAAGCCTCCTCCTACAAATAATGATAATCCACAAAGTAATGACAATGACCCAAATAAGAAAGACAATTCAGAAGTACA
>NW_017107769.1:0-201 GCF_001263275.1 Habropoda laboriosa
GATCAGGATCAGGATGACGATAGCAGGTAGGAAACGGGGCCTCATAACTATCGTCGTGTTCTATGGCACTCCGCTGTTTACGCGAGGACACGGTAAACAAAACTGAGGCCGAGAGGAGGCTCGCGTCTGACATTAAGGATACTCCTAACCGGCCGTGGTAGTCGTCGTCGTGGTCGTGCTGGTGCTCGTCGTCGTGGTAGA
>NW_017107770.1:0-201 GCF_001263275.1 Habropoda laboriosa
GCTTCGGGAGGGACAGTCTGTCGTTCAAGGCCCCGTCTGGCATTGTAAATGTTACGATTTACACTTTTCTGCAATTTTTCTGCGTGTTTCGGTTATTTTTAGATGTTACCTTCAGAGAAGAATGATAGGTAATAGAGTTATGCTTTTCAAACTGTGGATTCCGATGTAAAGAACAGACAGAATATTACGTTTCGGTACATG
>NW_017107771.1:0-201 GCF_001263275.1 Habropoda laboriosa
ATGAGGGTGGACGAAGGGAGACGGAAGATGGAACTGCGGATGGGAGAGAGGGAGAGAGGAGTATAGGGTGGATGGAACGAGGAGGAAAAATAAGGATGGATGAAGGGAGAGGCAGAATGGAACTATGGATGAGAGGGGGAGAAAGGGAGGGGGGAGGATAGAGTGGACGAAGGGAGACGGAAGATGGAACTGTCGGTGTGA
>NW_017107772.1:0-201 GCF_001263275.1 Habropoda laboriosa
ACGACGATCGCCGGTATGTGGTTCGTTCCACTTTTCCTAGAAATTCGTGAACCCGGCGATCCGTTATGCTCGTTGGCGAACGAATTTCACCGATTAAAGGGTTAAATACGCGGGGAATACTCGCACCCACAGGTGAGAACGAAGATCTCTCGGTGTAGGAATTTTACGCGGTTTCAAGTCTGTGGTCGTACGAATTAGGAA
>NW_017107773.1:0-201 GCF_001263275.1 Habropoda laboriosa
ATTTTCGCGGCTAATGCGAGCTGGCCAACGAGCAGGCTGTCAGGGTTCAGTGGCAGAGATGACCATCTTTTCTCCAAACTACCCTTACGTAACAATCGTCGAACAATAGACATTACATATCGTGAGATTCTAATTGCTTTTTTTTAGTTTTACTTCATCATCGGTACACTTGGAGGTTGTCGCCTCTGTAATTTCATTTTG
>NW_017107774.1:0-201 GCF_001263275.1 Habropoda laboriosa
CTTAACGAGTCAGATTTTATTAGTTATTAAATTTCGGATACACTTGTTCAATTGAAAACCTAAACGTGCGTCAAATTTTTCAAAAACATCATGACTTTGTATTAGTAAGTTGTAGCTAGCTTTCAAAACAGTCTTCGCTATTGGAAGTTTGCTACTCTTTATGTTTACCTTTATTACGTCTTTTAATTACCTTTAAAGCTT
>NW_017107775.1:0-201 GCF_001263275.1 Habropoda laboriosa
AAGTGGCAGCTGGATTCACCAGGAACCGTGCACATTGGATCTCTGGTCGTCATCCGAGATGACAACACCCCTCCATTACGGTGGAAACTGGGCAGAATCACGGATCTTCACCCAGGATCCGATGGCATTCCACGGGTGGTATCAGTCAAGGTGGCTGATGGTATCATCACAAGACCAATAGCAAGAATTTGCGTACTGCCC
>NW_017107776.1:0-201 GCF_001263275.1 Habropoda laboriosa
GCCTGAAAATTCTTTCAATCAAAGAATCAAAGAGTCACGGTGTTTTGACGCTTTATTTGTTCGAAAGACTGTACAATTTCTTCTTTTCTCCGAGTACACTATTTCTTTACGAAATATGACATTGTTACTGTCTATCACAAATAAAGGTACAAGTGGATGGCAATATTTTGCACCTAATCTCCCTAGAATTTTAATAAATTT
>NW_017107777.1:0-201 GCF_001263275.1 Habropoda laboriosa
ATACGCGTGAACACGTAAATTTTGACGCCTAAGCGAAGTTACGACTTTGCTATATTTCTTCCGTTGACTATACGTCGAGTGAATCCTGTTAATGTCAGTTATGATCACATATATGTAGACTCGCGTTCGTGAGTATTAGATCAGATTAAACATCGTTACAAACAAAAGTATTTAATCTCAAATTCCGTAGGATAACGATAA
>NW_017107778.1:0-201 GCF_001263275.1 Habropoda laboriosa
ATTTCAATTCGATTTGTTGCGTTTGAATGTTTGAATTCTGTTAATCGAATTCGAATATTTATTCTACCTCAGAACCAATTAAAAATCAAATTGCAACAAGTATATACCAAAAAGAACTCGCGAAAGTTGCAAAAAGTTCGAATTTTTAAAATCCGACACATATTCCAACAAACTATTTCTAATCGACACCGGCGTAAATCG
>NW_017107779.1:0-201 GCF_001263275.1 Habropoda laboriosa
GTACTTTGGCTCGCCATCGTTGTTGTTGTTGTTGTTATTGTTGTTGTTGTTGTTGTTGTTGTTGTTCGCCAACTGCGGATCTGTCATCGCCACAGTGTGAGTCTCTGGAAGAACGGAAAGGATAACGATATTAATTTTAGGTGAACAAATTTCTGCGTCGCAAATTTTCATTTTCTCGTAATATGTATTTAAACGTTGTCA
>NW_017107780.1:0-201 GCF_001263275.1 Habropoda laboriosa
ATCGCGGAAAGTGATCTCGAAGCAGAAACGAACGAGAGAGAGAGAGAGAGAGAGAGAGAGAGAGAGAGAGAGAACTATATCTAGAATATTTAATAAATTATCTCTGTTACGTTGTTCCGAAAAATTCCTTCAACAGAGAGAGAGAGAGAGAGAGAGAGACAAAGACACACGGATTCGATCCTAAAAGTCGAAGACGAGTCT
>NW_017107781.1:0-201 GCF_001263275.1 Habropoda laboriosa
TTAAACGAAACGAATATACACATATAACGTCGCACATGGTTATAGTAGTTCTTCGCGACCTTCCCATATCATAGTGTGACAATTCTCGTCATCCAAATGGCGTACGGTTCTGCTATGCACTCTGGACACCGGCGTCATATTTTCGACCTACGATGTGGGAGGAAAATACAGATAATTAAATATTTCGACGTTAAAAATAAG
>NW_017107782.1:0-201 GCF_001263275.1 Habropoda laboriosa
ACAGTCTCTTCGGTTCTGCCCGCGGCTAAACACATCGCGAACAAGAGAGAGAGAGAGAGAGAGAGGGAAAGGGAGCGTGAAGGGTACAGGTTGAATACGCTAGGGCGAGTCGAGCGAGATCGACCCTTTAAAACTGTGCTCGATTAATAAAGATGGCAGCGTAAAGTGTGTACAGGGTGTCCCAGTTTTCACGGATCAAAC
>NW_017107783.1:0-201 GCF_001263275.1 Habropoda laboriosa
GCTCTTTGCAATCTACTCTGCATGAAATTTCTAAAGATATCTGCGGTAATATTGTTAATTTCCTGACGAATTTTCTCTTCGAGTTATCGAATTTTTGTCGATTTATCAGCGTAGACCTCGCTCTTTAGGAAATCCTCGCGAAATAAATCGGGGACTGTTAAGTCTAGCGATTTGGGCGACGAATCGATGCTACCACTTCGT
>NW_017107784.1:0-201 GCF_001263275.1 Habropoda laboriosa
ATGTTCGTATTCAAAGGGTGTGAATGTGTGTCGCTTTCCGAATTGAAAACTCGCAACTGCTATTCGCCAAATTGATACTGAGGAACTTGTTCAGGATCGTAAAGCGGGTGCTAGAATCGATGACGGTAATATAGGATTGAGGCATCTACGATCACACGAGGACGACGAAATTGAAAGTTGAAAGTTGTGCACTTAGGACAT
>NW_017107785.1:0-201 GCF_001263275.1 Habropoda laboriosa
AAATACGACGCTCAACTATTGCGGGCGTAAAATAAAAAATGTACATAAAATGGCTAAAAATTTGACGTACCAGGATATATCTTTGGTATTTTTAATAACGTGTCTTTGTTATTTGTTATTTTCAGTTTGTTTGCTACAATTTGAGACTGCGTACTTGAATCTTCAAAAGTTTGGCTCAAATGTTTTATTACACATTTGCAA
>NW_017107786.1:0-201 GCF_001263275.1 Habropoda laboriosa
CGATACAATCGTTCTGTGGGAAATGAAGAATTTTCGTGTGAGGATCAAGGGAGGATCAAACGCGACTAGCTAACGAGCCAAAAACCGGTAGATCCCTCGGGACGGACAGAAGCAAGCGTAAAGTTTGTGCACCCCCGACGACGTCATCGTTGGTAACATTGTACACACCAGCAGCACCACTCGAGAGAGCCTTGGGAGGCG
>NW_017107787.1:0-201 GCF_001263275.1 Habropoda laboriosa
GAACGTACTTCTTTCTGTTCAGTATTATCGAATATGACGTCACACGTCTACTGAACCATATCGAGCGCATTAAAAAACCGATTAACAAATGTCAAATTAAATAACGCAGTCACTTTTCTAACACGGCTTATCGTTTCTTCGACCCCATTGGTTCAAGGGTCGAATAGTAATTCGCGAGTGCTGCGTAAATTATCAGATACG
>NW_017107788.1:0-201 GCF_001263275.1 Habropoda laboriosa
TTCATTTTTAATCTAAAACGAATTCCGTCGTTATCGAGGCGAAGCTTGGTTAATAAAGACAGTGTAGAGCAGCGAGGCGTGTATCGGTCGGCGACGGTGCAACACCGACGAGAAAACAACTTCTCGAAAGTTTTTAAACGTCGTTGGGTCAACGAACCAATACCGGTGTCGTCGCAGAGAAGACAGCCGGTTTCAGTCTCG
>NW_017107789.1:0-201 GCF_001263275.1 Habropoda laboriosa
GTTGACACAATGGATCAAATGTTAGGAAGATATACCACAAAAAGACGAACTACCAGATGGCCACTAGCACTCTTTTATAACATATTAGACATTCTCGCTCTTTCCTTCTACCTTATACATGACTCAAATAATAGCATGTTGCATAAAAAAACAATTGTATTGCAACTATTCAAAATCGACACTTTTCAACTAAATTAGCAA
>NW_017107790.1:0-201 GCF_001263275.1 Habropoda laboriosa
CAAAAACAAATTGCTAAGAAATTACATTAAATACCTATACACATTATCCGTCGAATGTAGAGGAAGAGCCACCGTTTGGTTGTCAATTGTTTATCATATAGAGTCGGTCTACCTCCACGTAAAAAAAAAAATGTAGGATCGATTCCACAACTGTCAGTAAAATGTAGGGTCGGCCTACATCCACGCGAATTTATATTATTT
>NW_017107791.1:0-201 GCF_001263275.1 Habropoda laboriosa
TACAAACATGTCACGATTTCTCTGATATTCTAAAACTTTTGTAAACAAAGTTTTTCCATGCTTGTAAAACTAACTCTGATATTCCAAAAGTGCAAACTATACATCCTGTTGCTACACTTCACATCTTTTCCTCCCCGAAGACCGAAGGTACACTGAAATAAATTCCGCGAAATTAGCAATCTGCACTATTCCTCTGGTTAC
>NW_017107792.1:0-201 GCF_001263275.1 Habropoda laboriosa
TTGAAGCTTCCAGGTGTGAACCGCGTTCTTACAAAAAGAAAAGTATTTCGACGATTCGCGAGCGTTGCAGGCTCGCTGCTTTTGTATCCCAGGTCACTGTTTACCAATCAGAGAGGTCTTTAATTCATCATTTGAAAGGAAAGGAAAGAGCTTCAAATTTAGTTCGGCTGGTTCCTGAATTTCTATTGATAAGCAGTGAAC
>NW_017107793.1:0-201 GCF_001263275.1 Habropoda laboriosa
AAGAAAAAATAAGTTTTCTAAAGTTTGAATAATTACGGAGTAAAGCATTCATGGGCAATCTTTATCAGGCGCAAAAATTGCAAACCTACAATTTACCTGTGTATTTATGTATGTATTACATAAGGGAGCCACGCTAGGTCCTAGATAGTAATAACCTTTTTCACGGTAAATATTTTAAAAGTTCCTATTGAGAGAAAGTAT
>NW_017107794.1:0-201 GCF_001263275.1 Habropoda laboriosa
TTGCTTCAAGTTCGTTCGAACCGAGTGCGTACTTGTAAGACACGTATATATGCGACATCGTGTCGAATGACAGCTGTCTCGTTCGTCGATAGTAACATTTAGGTCATTTGTAAGGAAAGTGGTTCAGAAAAATTGTAATAGAAAACTTTTTACCACATTATTACATTAGAGTTCTCGAAGGAATTCAAGAAATGTTCCAAA
>NW_017107795.1:0-201 GCF_001263275.1 Habropoda laboriosa
CAACTGATTCCTATTCGAGCACACCTTTAACCCTTCGACGTTTTATCCCGTGTGCGAGATTCGAGCAAAGCGGGAAATGTTTAACTGTTTAACTCAGGAGAGACTGTTGGGAAGAAAATTAAATCACGTATGGCTATGTATCGCGTGTTTTCCCGTAACTATTAAAAAGATACCGCGTAAAATCTAAATTTTTTTTTACTG
>NW_017107796.1:0-201 GCF_001263275.1 Habropoda laboriosa
GAGAAAACAGAAGTATTTCAGTTTATATTCGTTAAAACACGTTAACCGTGGGGAAACATGCAAAATACAGAGAAACCAGACGTGTGCAGTAATGCAAAACGTGGCTTGTCGCGAGGAAACAGCAGTATTTCAGTTTATATTGGTTAAAACCCGTTTACCGTGGGGAAACATGCAAAATACAGATAAACCAGTCGTGTGCAG
>NW_017107797.1:0-201 GCF_001263275.1 Habropoda laboriosa
GTATCAAAAAAAGGTAAGAATTCGTTGGATACATTTAGCTATAGAAACTATTTTTAACGTCGCAATATATAGTTATCTGTATTTGCCCCCACCATCGTGGAGAGAAAATTCGACGGCGGCGTCGAGAATGCATAGCAGAACCGTGCGCCATTTAGAGGACGTGAATCGTCACAGTATGATATGACAAGGCCGCGAAGTAAT
>NW_017107798.1:0-201 GCF_001263275.1 Habropoda laboriosa
CAGAGCGGTTTCACGAGCAACGTTTCCGATTTCACCGGCCATGCGTTTCACGGGTAAATAAAAGGACCTAGCGGAATCAACGGCGAAACATCTTAAACCGTAGACGTTCCGTTGGAGACGCTATTTCACGTTCCACTCTTACCCGGTGCGCTTAAGACGAGCGTTTAGCGGGGCACTTAACATTTGCTGCGTTCAAGGAAA
>NW_017107799.1:0-201 GCF_001263275.1 Habropoda laboriosa
TGACAGATCTTGATGCTCTCAAGGATCAAGGTAATTAGTCCTGTTAGGTACGTAGGGACAATTCCGGTATTTTGTGTAAAACTGAAGGGAAGGGAGCCGTTGGAAAAATAATGGAAGCAGCGGTGCGAAGCCCAGCGAGGCGCCGCTTAAGTGGGTGCCGGGAAATGAGCCGCTCGATCAAAATTATTAAATAGAAATAAA
>NW_017107800.1:0-201 GCF_001263275.1 Habropoda laboriosa
GCTTGAATGAGATCGTACACGAAATTCTCGATCCTTACGTCGAAAAATCCATTGACGAGAGTGAGTCGTCGTGTTACGGACGAATTTTGCGAGCCACGCGGCTGTAAGAGCAGCATGAAAACGTTCCACGAGGGGTCAAAATAACGAGGCGAGCTGAATGAAAATTTTCATCAAGTTTACCGACGATCTTTCCACGCTATT
>NW_017107801.1:0-201 GCF_001263275.1 Habropoda laboriosa
TAATGTGAAACTATGCGAATATACACCTATAACGTTGGCTAGGCGATTGTAGTTCTTCGCGACATTACCATAACATAATGCGGCGTTATTCGTACTCCAATGTTGTTTGATTCCGCTATGTATTCTGGACGACGGCGCCGTATTTTGGAACTAAGATGTTGGGGGCAAATACAGATTACTAAATATTTCGACTCTAAAAAT
>NW_017107802.1:0-201 GCF_001263275.1 Habropoda laboriosa
TTTTTTAAATAATGAAAATTCTTTAGTAAAATGGGAAATTTGTTAAATTAGTTCTCAACGTTTCTAAAATTATTTTCGTTCGAGATCTTCGAGTGCGATTTAATTTCAATGCAGAAAGGTATTAATAAGAGAGCCAAGTCATCGTCATCGCTAATAAAAGATCACAGGATGAAATTAGCACGATTTGTAACGAAGTATCTT
>NW_017107803.1:0-201 GCF_001263275.1 Habropoda laboriosa
TTAGCTTACGTTGTTATTAAAAATACAGTTAAGACGAGAAAATAAAGTCAGTCGCCTTGATCCTTTTGGGCATACTTTCGATACATTTTAACTAATTTACTATACATTGTAAGCAGTTAAAAATTCAAATGCTCGAGTCTTTTTTTTTTTAACGTGGTGGAAATCTCCAAAAGACACCGCCTCCTCTGAGGGGCGGAGACG
>NW_017107804.1:0-201 GCF_001263275.1 Habropoda laboriosa
TTAAAAATGATCACACACGGCGTAACTATTAACCCTCCGTCGGGCGCACCTGATCTCTCAGGCACAACCATAATTCATCTATGTACACTACCGGCCAAAAGTTTGGAATCACCTTCCAATTTTCATCAGTACCGAATCTGCTACTAATTTTTCATGGACTTGATATTGATATTGTGGAGATAAATAGCAATTGATCTCATC
>NW_017107805.1:0-201 GCF_001263275.1 Habropoda laboriosa
TTCGTGAGCTTCCGATGGACTTGTCCAAGGTAGAGCTTAAAGTTGACCGGAATATTACGTGTTGGCGATTTAACATTTTACGTTCTTCTCTCGTTTGCAAATTTAACAAGCGTTAATTATACTCTGGTTACAACTTGCAAATTTTCAAATTGTGTGTAAAAATCGTTTAAATATCGAATTTCTACGAAAACGAATTTTTTC
>NW_017107806.1:0-201 GCF_001263275.1 Habropoda laboriosa
TCTTCCTCTAAATGCCGTCGGGTTCTGCTATGCATATTGGACGCCGGCGTCTAATTTTCGAACAACGATGAAGGGGAAATTACAAATAATTAAATATTTCGACATTAAAAATAATACCTTCGGCTAAATGTATGCAAGAAATCTTACAATTTTTCGACCGCGAATAATAAGGTGTGCTTGGTTATTCAAAGCTGAAACGGT
>NW_017107807.1:0-201 GCF_001263275.1 Habropoda laboriosa
GAAGGTCGAGAGGAGGAATTGTGAAAGGATTTTTAAGAATGAATGGTTGAATATTGCCAAGTGCTCGATTTTTGAGAACTGAGATAATACCATTGCAAGGAGAAACAAATATTCACCGCTCGAGTTAATTTCGCTGGGTTTTTTTTGGTTTGCGATTTAATAAATTTAAGGTCCACCAAAACTATCAAAATGGCGAAAAGG
>NW_017107808.1:0-200 GCF_001263275.1 Habropoda laboriosa
ATATAGGGAAACCAGTCGTGTGCAGTACTGCAAAACATGGTTTGTCGTGAGAAAACAGCAGTAGTTCAGTTTGTATTCGTTAAAACTCATTTTACGTGGCGAAACAAGTATAATGAAGAGATAACAGATGTCCGCAAAACTGCAAAACGTGGTTTGTCGCGAGAAAACAGCAGTATTTCAGTTTATATTCGTTAATACTC
>NW_017107809.1:0-201 GCF_001263275.1 Habropoda laboriosa
CTACAATTTTTTCAAAATTTTTTTACACGTCATCTAGTAAACTAATCCTTCTAGTCGTTTGGTTCAATTTGAAAAACAGTTGCACTGTTCTAAAGAGTGGTCGGATATTACTGAGCGCAACTGTAATTCAGCCGTGATAGAGTTAATAACGAAATACTTCAGATAAAAAAATATAGAGGCGAACTCTTACAATTCCCAGAT
>NW_017107810.1:0-201 GCF_001263275.1 Habropoda laboriosa
TCTACAATTTACGTAGAGCTTTATACGAAAGCATTATATTATAAATAACTGAAATATGAAGTAGCAGCTTGTTTTAATTCTGTTTCGTACCGTGCTCTTATTTATTCGGTTATGCGGCGTCACGGTCTTTCTTCAACTCAATGTGGAATGGGATGAAGATTGTAACGAATATGTTTAGTGTGGCTGTTGTTCGGTTATGAG
>NW_017107811.1:0-201 GCF_001263275.1 Habropoda laboriosa
GTTTCGCAACGTTTCCCTTCCGCGTAATGGTTTCGTAATATTTGCCTTTTGCGCGGAAAATTCACGCGGCGACTGTTCTCGCTCGATGCCGGAATCCGTCAGAAGCGTGAGACGGACAGACGGAGAAAAAGCAACGCACGGGAACGGGATAGAAGGCGCGCGCGTTCCAAAGGCAAGAGCGTAGAGCGCGGCGGCAGACGT
>NW_017107812.1:0-201 GCF_001263275.1 Habropoda laboriosa
AGTTCGCTAGACTTGACAGCCCCCGATTTCATCCTTTGGAATTTCTTAAAGAGTAAGGTTCACGCTAATAAACCAACAAAAATTGCACAACTTTAAGAGAATATTCGCCAAGAAAATAACAACCTTACTGCGAACACCTTTAGAAATGTCATGCAAAATGCACTCCAAAGGGCTCGAATTTGTGTCGCGAAGAGGAAGTGG
>NW_017107813.1:0-201 GCF_001263275.1 Habropoda laboriosa
TGGAGGTGTCTCGTGGCGTTTGTAGAAAGACTGCCAACTTCTGACAAGCTTCGTGTATAGTGATTTCGCTTACTTTCTCTTTGGGCGGAAATTAATGATATTCTAAGAATAGACGATACGTCTATTTTCAAAAATATATCAAATTCGATAATATAAAACTTGACCTTACATTATTTACGCTACTATCTATATCGCTATTAA
>NW_017107814.1:0-201 GCF_001263275.1 Habropoda laboriosa
TATTATGTATTTCGATATAGGGATACGTTATTTCATCGATTATGCTTTTAGGAAATACTGTTTAGAAGGAATGCGTATTTTCTTTTGTATCGCATTAACCCTTTCGCTGCGGCAAATTTCAGTGGGTACATAACGCGCGTGGCAGATTCAGATGTTCCACAACGGCTGCAAAATTTTGTTTTTCGTGGAAAAAAAATTCTA
>NW_017107815.1:0-201 GCF_001263275.1 Habropoda laboriosa
ATTCCGCCCATTCTGTTTATCCGAAATGAAACAACCAAGGGGATTCTAGATTAGTACGATTGTGACTATGGTGTGAACCAGAATGAAAAAGAAATAGTGAAAATTTACAAAATGGCGCCACTTTGAATTTTCAATATTGATTTCTTCCACTTTCTTCGTCTTTCAGAGGCTCTAAAAATCGGAAAAATATAGATTTCGGCG
>NW_017107816.1:0-201 GCF_001263275.1 Habropoda laboriosa
AGATGTTGATCAAACGGAAACGTTTCGCGTTCGTCATGTTAGAAAATTTTGTCGAAAGTCTGATTGTACGGTAGCGATTTCTGAGCAATATCTATCGAAGATTATTCTGATTGGAAATTGGGTAAATTTTGAAGATCCCTCGTTGTCCGTTGTAAGCTTAAAATTTTGAATTCTGTGAGTCTGAAGCATAAGGCAGTGATT
>NW_017107817.1:0-201 GCF_001263275.1 Habropoda laboriosa
AATCTGTGGATCAGATTTCGTAAGAATGAAAAATGTTAGCTTAACATTTTAGATCAAATTTCTTTTTTTAATATTATTCCATATTCTCAGATGTTACTTAACAAAAGAAAAAAATTGATATTTAATAAGAATAGGAAGGGGTGAACTCAACCATTATGGATAAAAATTTTTTCAATATTCCATAAAAAGTTGCAAGTTTGT
>NW_017107818.1:0-201 GCF_001263275.1 Habropoda laboriosa
CTTCGTTGTTTGACGAGTGAATTACAATATTAACGGTTGTAACCAATTTGAAGGATAATTCAAACTTGTTTGACCTAAAACTAATAAAAATATTCACGCTTGAAGCTAGTAAGGTGAGTTCAAGTTTGCTGTTGCAAAAACAATAATTATAACATCGCTGCTTGACGTTGATAGTGACGTAACTCCAGATATGTAAATTTT
>NW_017107819.1:0-201 GCF_001263275.1 Habropoda laboriosa
AAAGGGTTAAGGACTGAATTATTTCCCGAGCTTTAAGTGATGGATTAATTGTTCGTGCTGTATCTCGGTTGAAATTTGTGGGGATTGAGGTTTACGAGTGTTCGAGGAGCTTCGTAGATTGGTCGAAAATATTTTATTCAAATGAATTAGTAAATTTGATTGTCAATTATTCTTGATTAGTCGATGTTAACCTTAGGACTC
>NW_017107820.1:0-201 GCF_001263275.1 Habropoda laboriosa
AGTCTTTCCGATCGACAATACGAGTGATTTACCTTTCCAAATTTCTTTTCCACAAGGTACATCAAACACTTCTACATATTTTTCTTAATTTTTTACATTATCATCTTTCGTAATACAAATATTACTTATTTGTTGGATTCGCACGAGAAACTTAACCTCACCAATTCTGTTCGAGTAAAGCCAACGTATACGCCCGTATTT
>NW_017107821.1:0-201 GCF_001263275.1 Habropoda laboriosa
AGTCTTCCAAAACAGCAGCATTCGTTTCCAACGAAGAATGTTCTATCCTATGCGAAGATTGCTGAGAAAATAAGACCGTGCAAATCCACAAACCGTAAAATAAACAGGCTCTCCTACAATAATCTCCGAAGCACAAGCTTGTTAAGACATTTCTAATCGTCTGGATCAGCCACTCAAGCTCGTATCGCCTGACTCGGAACC
>NW_017107822.1:0-201 GCF_001263275.1 Habropoda laboriosa
TAACATAAACAAATGACTGCATGGAGAGTTCTAACGTCTTTAGTCAGACAGTATCGAATACAGTAGCGAGAAGAAAAGATCGAAGAAGCTAAATAGCAGCATAAATATGGTCGAGATGCTACAAATTCATAGGAAATAATATCAAATACAGCTGAACGTGTATAACATGCCTAAGACATATATGTCAGAAAAAAGTACTCT
>NW_017107823.1:0-201 GCF_001263275.1 Habropoda laboriosa
AGTTTCAACTAATGAACCCGGTGGTTTACATTCGTTCTCGTGTAACCGGAGATCCGTTATACAGGATCGTCGCCAATTTTCTTCGTTTAAAAAAAAAATCTCCTATTTTTCATTATTCCCCCGCTGTAAATAATGTTCCGAAACAAATATACCCACTTTTTCGCCGCATATTCTCGCTCCCCCATTCGACGTATCGTAGAA
>NW_017107824.1:0-201 GCF_001263275.1 Habropoda laboriosa
TTTAGGAAAAGGCAGAACTGTTCCGATTTTACTTTACAGCACAAGAGAAAGATGTAACGTTGAATTTACATAGAACGATTGGTATAGCATCACATTTTCAAAATGTTCTTCTTTATCATTAAATAGGTACACACAGTATTCATACTATACTCGTACATAATTTTATTTAAATTTTATTTAAATACATCTCGGTCATCTCTG
>NW_017107825.1:0-201 GCF_001263275.1 Habropoda laboriosa
GCTGTCGAGCAATTTGTCAAGTGGACGAAGGCTCGTCGTTTAACCCTTTCGCTGTTGCGGATGAATACGCGCTATCGGCCGAAAGCTTTGGACCGCCGCGCGTTCAAAGTTGCACAGAGGTTCATAGAGGAACAGCTGTTGCTTCAATCGGGACGAATTAAATTGCTGTTGATCTTCAATTCTACGAAGAGTTGGATTCGT
>NW_017107826.1:0-201 GCF_001263275.1 Habropoda laboriosa
AGGTGTGACGCTTTGTGAAATTAGCGACGAACCTGTACGCGGCTACGTGTGTAATTATAAACGATCCGACGTGGAAGAGAGAAACAACCGAGCAGACAAAACTGAGCACGCACAGCGCTTTAATTAAAAGAAACCTCTTTCGAAACAAAGCTGATGGTTTTTCCGTGTCTTTTCCCCCTCCGCTGTCCACAGTGGTCGGTT
>NW_017107827.1:0-201 GCF_001263275.1 Habropoda laboriosa
ATCATTCCAATGATGGGTTGAGTGTTGAAAGATTTTGGAAATCTGGAAGCTTTGTTGAGTCGTGGAATGTGGAATGTTGGATTTCTAATCACTCATGTATTTGGTCGAGCGTTGAAAAATTCCGAGTCTTTTCGCGTCAAGTTGAGGTTTATGAATCTAGACGAATGTGACATTCCACGACTAATATTATAAATTTAAACA
>NW_017107828.1:0-201 GCF_001263275.1 Habropoda laboriosa
ACGTTTAGTTTTAGGAACTATATTTAACGTCGAACGATTTTATTATCTGTATTTGCCCCCACCTTCGTATTTCGTATTTTCGACGCCGTCGTCCACAATCCATAGCAGAATCGTACGCCATTTTGGGTACGGCAATTACCGCAGTATGTTATGTGAAAGTCGCGAAGAACTACAATCGCCTAGCCGACGTTATAGGAGTAT
>NW_017107829.1:0-201 GCF_001263275.1 Habropoda laboriosa
GTAAAATAAGATGCATCTTAGGTATTATTGAAAAAAAATTATGTTTTTTAATAATTATCATAATTTTTTTACTTAAAAAATAAATTTTTACGACATTTTTAGAAATTGTAAAATAGGATGTATTTTAGGCAATTATTAAAAAAAATTGCTTTTTAATAATTATCATAAAATTTTATTTAAAAATCAATTTTACCAAAGTTT
>NW_017107830.1:0-201 GCF_001263275.1 Habropoda laboriosa
TTTCCATTGAAAAATGTTCCCGCTAAGCAGAATTTTCATTTAAAAGAACAAGCAACTAAATTTTCCAATTAATTCATCAATTCCTCGTTCATTCATACCTCAAAATTTCACTACTCTCTCAGGGCACCCAATTGCCCCCCCAAAAACCACATAAACTAGAATTAACAGTAGCAACATCATCTCCACTCGAAACCTTCGGAA
>NW_017107831.1:0-201 GCF_001263275.1 Habropoda laboriosa
ATTCTGGTCAAAATATGACAGAACCTAATTTTAATTCCAACCTTCATTTCAATTTACAAGACTAAAAATTACCAAACACAATTAATCTACGATACACTAACTTTCTTTACTTGATGCAGTAAATAACTGACGCTTAAAAAAAAGAAACCTTAAGTCAAAGGTTTAAATAGAAATAGAACCCGATATTTTCCAGAATAACCA
>NW_017107832.1:0-201 GCF_001263275.1 Habropoda laboriosa
GTTTTTTCTCGTTGCTAAGCAACGAGGTATGTGGTTTCTGCGAGTGTTGGACATATACGATAGAAACAATTACCGAACATAGATACGAGACAATAATAAACAACCAGAGCCTTTGCTGGAGGCATATACGCGCCCATTGCAGTGAAAGGGTTAAAAGAGCGATGTATGTGGACTTAATTTTTATGTTTCCCGCGTTATTGG
>NW_017107833.1:0-201 GCF_001263275.1 Habropoda laboriosa
ACGCGTTCAATTGTTCTCATATTTGCATAAATTTCTTCGAATGTTAAATTTGCAATTTCCAAGGCTTTTACGGTATTCCTTTCAAGCTTAACCCTTTCGTTGCTGTTAACGCCTATAGGCGCTTTGAAAATTTGCTCGCACTGTACCGTTCGCGCTCTTTGGCGCACTTCCACTTTAATTTAATTCTAAATTTTATCTTTC
>NW_017107834.1:0-201 GCF_001263275.1 Habropoda laboriosa
CTAAAAGTTCTAGTCGTCTTTTAAATTGAATAATTAAATTTGCCCACCTCTTGCATCAAATTATCGAAACAAACCGGCAAAGTGCCGTGAAAATTACAATCTTCCGTCCACCGAAGTTCTTCGTGTAGAAAGAAAAAGATCGCACAGTGACGTGTATTATAAATTAGCAGAATATCATGCAAACAAATACTTTTGCAAAAA
>NW_017107835.1:0-201 GCF_001263275.1 Habropoda laboriosa
AATCGGAGAAGAAAGTGGAGAAAATTGCAGGGGAAACAAAAGGAGATAAAGCTTGGAAATAATGTTTTACGTGTTAAGGGTGGGTCACTAATTCTGTACACCTGAAACATTTCTCACATTCTAAGTAGCAAATAATCAAAATTGAAGACCTGGAGTTCCATAACTAGTTTTGAAAGGTACATAATGTAGCGGGAATAGTCT
>NW_017107836.1:0-201 GCF_001263275.1 Habropoda laboriosa
ATTCTCAAAACATCGCTGAGTAAGTACATATCTGAACATCAATACAGTGTATACACTGGCAAAGCACACTAATTGTAAGGAAAAAACTGCCCACCTTCATTTTGCGCCGAAAGAAACAAAAGTTACCCCGTTGTAGCCTGAAAGACGTATAAAAATTAGCGTACCTTTAAAACCTGAAAAAGTCTCAACCCTCAATTTCGC
>NW_017107837.1:0-201 GCF_001263275.1 Habropoda laboriosa
GTGTGAGATATTGAAGAACCAAGCACACCTTTGTATTCGGTATCACAAAAATGTAAGATTTCGATGGAAACATTTATTCGTAGGGAATATTTTTAAAATTGAAATATTTAATTATCTGTATTTTCCCCCACCATCGTTGTTCGAATATTCGACGCCACGTCCAGAATGCATAGCGGAATCAATCACCATTCGGAGTACCAT
>NW_017107838.1:0-201 GCF_001263275.1 Habropoda laboriosa
CGCTTTCAATTCGCTGCGTCTCGTCTACGGGGAGACGTGGTTACGCGTTTTACCATCGGAATGGATACGAACGGTTCTAGCGATTTAATCGTGTCTTTTGAAGGGGAGAGATGGGTATTAGATACTTGGAGGATCTTAATTGGGCGGAATCGGTGGTGTGTGATTTATGGAGTGATACAGAGTTAACCCTTGTTTCTTAAT
>NW_017107839.1:0-201 GCF_001263275.1 Habropoda laboriosa
AGATTAATGAGGATAATTACGTATTAACTGGAATTTCATCGTTTAAAAATATTCAAAAATGTGCTATATATTTAAAACATTTTGAGCAAAATTATATTTAAATGTCTGTCAAAAGATACCACTCTTAATTTTCTGATAAAAATAACGTTTATCGAAAATGTAGGACATCAAAAACCACACAACTTCGAATTTAACTTTTTC
>NW_017107840.1:0-201 GCF_001263275.1 Habropoda laboriosa
CGCGATTTTTCTCTGGCTATCTGGGCTCTTACCGCTTTAATAATGCGTTATGTGAAAAAGATCGAGACATTACGTATGCTTTCTATTTAATAACCCTCGGACTTATAAATTGAAACTAAAGTTTCAGGTAAAATGAATGTTTATTACAAACAGAATTCACTTTTGTGAAATCTTAGCTATAACCTACATAGCGAGTGTGAT
>NW_017107841.1:0-201 GCF_001263275.1 Habropoda laboriosa
TTAGTCCTTGAGAAAACCTCCCCTTTTCTTAGTGCTATCGTATATAGTCGGTGGAACCGATATAGCAAGATCGTAAAATCAGTCAGGCTTGAAAATGCACGTAATTTGAGCTTCAAACTGCAATTCGAGGGGGGCAAGGAGCTCGAGCCTCAGTCAGAGCCGTTCCATGACAGTATATTTAAAAAATTTGTCTGCGCTTTA
>NW_017107842.1:0-201 GCF_001263275.1 Habropoda laboriosa
TACTACATCCGTCAGTCTGAACACAACTATATACGTTTGTGCACGTGTAAACTATCGCTCGTCCGATATCTCGGATTCGGACAGAATGAAGAATAAACAAACAAAAAAAAAGTATAAAAAAATGGAACGAGTGTAAAAATGATAATACTCCTGCGAGGTATAACAAGAGGAGTCCATTGAAAATCCCCCAGGTACACAATG
>NW_017107843.1:0-201 GCF_001263275.1 Habropoda laboriosa
ATTTGTAAGGAAGGTCAAGGAAATTCTATTTTTCCAAATAAGCCTAAAATCAAGAATATAAAAAAGTTTTCCAGAAAAATTCACTTGAAAATCAGCAGAGTACGCGTGCACCGTTGAATAAAATCGAGAGTTTCCCCAGGAAAAATCAGTTCATCGTCCGAGACGTGAATAATTAATAAACCGAATCGACCATCGACAAGA
>NW_017107844.1:0-201 GCF_001263275.1 Habropoda laboriosa
GTACTGTATCAGGCAACAAAAACTAGTCTGTCACAGATTAATTGCATTTAGCAATCCTTAGTCGTACAAATTCAAACGGAATTTAGATATTACTATGAATTTTTCTTACTAATATAACTAGTTTTCTCAAATCATCACCAGAATCTCTGCCACGAGTCTGACACGTTGCCATAGGTTAAGGGGTTAACAACGTACGATAAG
>NW_017107845.1:0-201 GCF_001263275.1 Habropoda laboriosa
ATTCTCGAAGATTCCAGGTCGCGGTTCAATGTCGCTTTTATGCGTAATCGGCGTCGTTGCGACTGTGCGTAACACGGTTCGCCAAAGAGAGAACGCGTTGTCCAGCGGATCGACCGAAAAATCGAGCGAAAAGTCGACCTCACGGAGGTAGATAATTAAGCGCCGAAGAGTTTCTTCATCTTTATTTACGTTTGGCTGAAT
>NW_017107846.1:0-201 GCF_001263275.1 Habropoda laboriosa
CGAAATCTAACTAAAATCGAACATAATAGGTTGAAGTGTCAAATCTGCCTCTGACAAACGACCAGAGACATTACTTAATAGTACGTAATCGAAAAAGAAAATTTTCTTTTCACACATTACGACGTGCTGCACACACAGAGCTCTAGCCATCTAGGAAAGAAATTTGCGGGCATTTTTGCGTAACCACATCGAGGCTGCGTC
>NW_017107847.1:0-201 GCF_001263275.1 Habropoda laboriosa
TATCCCTAGCACAATTATTCTTATTTCGAATAAATACGTTAATTTTCGACACAGTTACGATTACTTCAATTCAAACAACATAATCCTGCAGAATTTTCCAAAAGGACCAAACAGCAGTTAGTAGTATTCAGTAAGAATGCTGAAGACGCACAATAAGAAGGAAGAAAAGGACAAAAGGAAGAGACACAGAGAGAGAGAAAG
>NW_017107848.1:0-201 GCF_001263275.1 Habropoda laboriosa
ATTACACTCGAATATCATATATTAGTCTCTATTTGTTTCTCCCGAGGTCGGCAATAGGTTGGTCTTTTTTTGCGTAATAAAGCGCACGTGTTTAATAACAACCACTGTTAATTTGTTCAATCAGACGTGCATTCCATGTATTAAAATATACGCCATCAACTTATTAATAATGATTAACCACTGCAATGTCAACCACTGCTT
>NW_017107849.1:0-201 GCF_001263275.1 Habropoda laboriosa
TCGACACGATAATCGACTGATCCGCTGTAATCCGTACCGCCCGCTATCTACGAGAGACAAGGCAAAAAAAGGGAGGGAGAGAGAGAGAGAAAAGTAGCTGATGTAGGTGGAAGGGTGGTGGACGAAGGGATCGATACGAAGTTACGGTCACCCGGAATCTGTTTAAAAGTCAGCCGCAGGAAAGGCGGATAAACAAGCAGT
>NW_017107850.1:0-201 GCF_001263275.1 Habropoda laboriosa
AACAGTGTCGAAATGGATGCTGTCAGGAGAAATAGAGGGAAAAAACGAACATTCGAAGTCCATTCTCTCTGCGTTCCCTGACACCAATTTTCCTAGCAAACTCTGTAGTGAAAAAAAAAAACGAAAATTAACCGCGTGCTGAAGTTCGCCAAGCAGGTACTATTCTTGTCCCCATTCTATCGAGTCTTCTCGTACAACGAC
>NW_017107851.1:0-201 GCF_001263275.1 Habropoda laboriosa
TTTGTTCGATGATGTATCAATCTTTTGATTTGTAATGTCGAGTGGCACAATTGTGGTAGAGTTCGTATAGTGGCGTTTGTAACGAGGCTTTTAATTCTGTTCAAGTGTAGCAGAATTAGGTACGAAAGGATATGGGAAGAGCCTCTTGAAAAAATATGTATCCATTTTATCTTCTAAATTATTTGAATTTGCAGCGTTGAC
>NW_017107852.1:0-201 GCF_001263275.1 Habropoda laboriosa
ATCAGAATACCTTTTGTACTCTCCAACTCTTTCTATCTAAAAGGTAACCGGTTTTAAAAAAAATAACCATCTGTTCTTACATTGTCCACTCGATCCAAGAGAAGAACGCGAAGAAAAAGTTTGGATATCGGGTGAAGGAAGCAGTCGTAACAGACCGAACGAAGACAGCGTACCGCGACGCACGTTGCGAGCACCGCCTAA
>NW_017107853.1:0-201 GCF_001263275.1 Habropoda laboriosa
TCTACGGCACTCACGTAGAGCTCTAAAAGGCCGATAGATTTGAAAGGGGCCACCTGTTTCTAGCAACGACGAAATAATGACCGAGCAGAAATGAGAATCTTTACGTGCAAGGATATCCACGAGATCACCCACCGTTTTCTCCGTTACACTGACCAGACAAATTCCCTGGTAAAACTTCGTAGCTATTTTACGAGCGAAGGA
>NW_017107854.1:0-201 GCF_001263275.1 Habropoda laboriosa
ATGCATGTTTCTCCACGTAAAACGAGTTCTAATGAATATTAACTGAAATACTGCTGTTTTCTCCCGACAAACCACGTATCGCTGTACTGCAATCATATGTTTTCTCTTTATTATGCCTGTTTCGACACGTAAAACGATTTTTAACGAATATAAACAGAGATACTGCTGTTTTCTCGCGAGAAACCACGTTTTGCATCAGTG
>NW_017107855.1:0-201 GCF_001263275.1 Habropoda laboriosa
GGTTAAGTGTGATTAGTGGTCTCTCATTATGAAAAGTTCGTTTACTGAACGTAAGCAGCTCCGTGGAAAATAATAGGTTTTCTTGTGAACTCTATGAGGTAACATAGAGTACGAAACATCCAAATTGCACTTATATCAATGTCAGACGTTCGTGTTACATTCTGATTTCGTTTTAATCAAAATTACGCGTGAACAAAAATT
>NW_017107856.1:0-201 GCF_001263275.1 Habropoda laboriosa
TTTTTAGTAACTTTTGCTGTTACCAAGTTTACGTTCCTTAACATTATTTTAAACGTTTATTGTTTAGGTTCGTATTAATTATCGAAAATTATTACACATAAGGTCTTAGGTCCTTTTTCACCCAAAAGTGTACAGTCGAAACGAAGAACGCAGTAGGGTTAGAAGTGCTTGGATAGAGTATTCGAGGGTTAAGTGTGACTG
>NW_017107857.1:0-201 GCF_001263275.1 Habropoda laboriosa
AATTAAGCGAACCCTAGCCGGACCGTTGTTTCCCTTAAGAGCATCGTTGCACTTCAAGCACACATTAAACATTGCATAATTCACGACACGCGTAATTACCCGTTCGACATGGCTAAGTGATCGTAGCAAGTTAAAGGAAAACACGCTCTCGAAAGAAGAATCCTAAGAGAAAATTCGCGGATCCTTCGAGATAGGCCAGAC
>NW_017107858.1:0-201 GCF_001263275.1 Habropoda laboriosa
ATGTTGATTCTAAATTACTCGGTGAATATTTAATTATACATCTTCTATTAAAATTCCGAAATCATCTTGCATAAAGCTTTCATATTTTGTGTCAGTAAGTGGCAGAAGTAATTATTTGCAAATGCCAGTAAGTAATTACTTTCTCACTATGATACTGCACCATGTGTTTATCGGCCGTGTTACCGATTTTCAACTTCTCTT
>NW_017107859.1:0-201 GCF_001263275.1 Habropoda laboriosa
ATATAACGTCGCACATGGTTATTGTAGTACTTCGCGACCTCGCCTATCATACTGGGACGATTCACGTCTTCTAAATGAAGTACGTTTCTGCTATGCACTCTGGACATCGGCACGGAATTTTCGAACTACGATGGTGGCGGCAAATACAGATAATTAAATATTTCGACGTCAAAAGGATTGCTAAAACTAAATGTGACCAAT
>NW_017107860.1:0-201 GCF_001263275.1 Habropoda laboriosa
ATTCTTAAACGAAATTCAGTTCCAAATTTCCACTATTTTCCGATGCTGTAGTACATTTGTTGAATTCTAATTTGGCCCACAACAAAGTTTTCGAAACATATACAAGATGTATTCCATAAATGAATATATTTCATTGTATGCCTAATTCCTGTCCACGAAAGATTCTTTATCACACCCCGTACACCATGCAAAATTGAATCC
>NW_017107861.1:0-201 GCF_001263275.1 Habropoda laboriosa
ATCAACTTCTATGAAAATCCCAGCCGGTGCACTCCGCGATAACGAACGCGCGTCGATGCGGCGTGCGATGGCGTCTAACGAACCAGCCGCCACTCTGAATAAATATTTCAATACGCGGTACCAGAGATAACATCGGTTGTTTCATAGGGTGGGCAGAAAACACCGCGTCGAGCGTAATTTCGTCCCGTTTTTACCCCTATC
>NW_017107862.1:0-201 GCF_001263275.1 Habropoda laboriosa
CATTGCCGCGGATAAAATGCCTGACATTTCCATGTAACCACGCCCGTCCGTGCCCCAACATTGTACAGTCGAGAATTCGTTCGTCAAATATCACGCATACACACAACCGATTATAAGCGAGCGTTCGGTGGAACCGGAGGAAGATACATACAGGGTGTATAAAAGAAACGCACATGTAAAATGTACAGTCGAATGAAACTT
>NW_017107863.1:0-201 GCF_001263275.1 Habropoda laboriosa
ATAGTAACCCGTGCTTTCAAATTTTTCATACAGAATTAAACTCTTAAACAATTTTTAAAATTATGTTACATTATAATATCCCGTCCTGTAACTACTCCGCGACGAGAGTGTCCATCGAGCGGAAGCATACTCGCGGACGACATAGCCGTATCGAAAGGGTTAACACTAAAATTAGAAGAATTTCAAACAATGGACATAATC
>NW_017107864.1:0-201 GCF_001263275.1 Habropoda laboriosa
CTCCCTCCTGATTCCAAAATAATCAACAAGTTAAAAAGGCCCTGAGGTTTTTGCCAAGGTGTGAATTCCCAAAAAGTCATTAAGTTGGTTGCTTGTTAAAACACACTTGCTAGAATGTATAGGTCACACTGGAAAGGTATATCTTGCTTCGATTCCCAACATGGCATCATATCATGCAATTCAAAAAAGTCATTTAAGGGG
>NW_017107865.1:0-201 GCF_001263275.1 Habropoda laboriosa
CCCAAAACCTGCCCTCAAGTTTCCACAGATTCCTGAAAAACCGGGTATCACAGTTCGATCGGTGGGAAAAACGTGCGTCCAAAGACGTTTAATTCGAGGATGATTAAAAACACGTATACGATGAAAAGCGAGAGAGAGAGAGAGTAGACAAAAGGGGTGGACGGGTGAAAAAGATGAAACGTACGCGACGACTTATTCACG
>NW_017107866.1:0-201 GCF_001263275.1 Habropoda laboriosa
TACGATACACGTACTCTAAAGGGAGTGCGATTCTGCTATGCATTCTGGACATGGTCTTCGAATATTCGAACTACGATGGTGGGGCAAATACAGATAATTATATATATCGACGTTAAAAATGATATCTACAACTGAATGTTCCGAACGTAATCTTACCCGTTTTTGATTCCGACTACAAAGGTGTGCTTGTTTCTTCCATAT
>NW_017107867.1:0-201 GCF_001263275.1 Habropoda laboriosa
TTCTATTGTACGCGGTGTCTGTGAAGTTACGTAACAATGTGAACAGTATTTTGTTGCGAGACATGAATTAGAACGTCATAGAATAGACGTAATTAAGGGGGCGCGCCACCCTGAGACGTCTGGAAATTGCCAAAGTTAGGGAATTTTGTTCATCGGCAACTACTGAATGAAAAGCTTCAGTTTTTTCAGAGCGTATAAAGG
>NW_017107868.1:0-201 GCF_001263275.1 Habropoda laboriosa
AATGAAGAATACAGGTCATCGGTGATAAAAGATAAAAACAATCGACGGGGCTGAGATAAGCATAGGGAAAACAAAAGAGGTGGGAGGGAATTAGAAGAAGGAAGAGAAGGAGGAGGTGGAGGGAGGAGAAAGAGTGGTCCGCGAGAGAGAACGAGGGGTGGAGAAGAGGCGACTGCTTCGACTTATATAAGGCGACTCAAT
>NW_017107869.1:0-201 GCF_001263275.1 Habropoda laboriosa
TCAAAAATGCACAGCGATTTCTCCATTTTTCATACAAAACATTACTATTAATTTTCACGTGACGATATTAAATTTCCATTTAATAAGGCAATCATCAGAAATGAAGAACAAAATGATTTCCATTGGACATTAATTCAAACTCACACTTCACCCGATAACACTGAGATTACCATAACTTTGACCCTCTAATCTCCATTTTAA
>NW_017107870.1:0-201 GCF_001263275.1 Habropoda laboriosa
TTGAAATATATGTAAGAGTATGGTTGCCTTGACATCCTCCACGCGCTAAGGGCTGGGTCAGGTGAGGACCCAGCCACGTGCTCGCGCGACGATGCCTTTGCTGGGTAGAAACCCCCAACTTGTGCCAGGGTTTTCCGAAGGCGTCGAGGCCCTTGTGGAACAGACTATACGTGCAAGAAACAAAAAAACGCAGAATGCAGG
>NW_017107871.1:0-201 GCF_001263275.1 Habropoda laboriosa
ATTTTATAGCTTTCATTGGGAGAGTCTGTCGCGTACAATACGTACGCAGTATGCTTATCATCGATAACCCTGCGTAGGTAAACGTATTTTTTCATATTTGATAGATAGACCGAGTCGTTCATGACTACATTTTTTTAGTGTTCTAGCTTTTCTGGAAATATGAAAAAATTGACCGATACTTATCGGAATCTTTAGTATTTT
>NW_017107872.1:0-201 GCF_001263275.1 Habropoda laboriosa
AAAATTGATCTAACTTTAAGTGATAAAAATATGGTAGATATGGTATTAATTCCCAGTTCAATTGTTTAATTTCTTCTATTTTTGTTATTCAAATCTAATGACACGCTACACAAATTTATCAAATGTAGTGTTACGTCTGTAACCTCCAAGCCTAGCGAACCTCTCTTGTCTTCGGGGAAATCATAGAAATCCTACAACGGT
>NW_017107873.1:0-201 GCF_001263275.1 Habropoda laboriosa
CAAGCAAAATATCTTCATTCGGTAACTTTAGTCATAAAAACAATCGTATAAGGACGATAAAATACACGTATATTACACTACAAAATTTTGTCAATATCCAGGACGATTTTGCCAACGCAGCTTAATACAGAAAGCGTGTAATTCATAGTAGGTACTGCAGCTTTCTTGTTAAAATTGGACTGCCTACAAATTTCTTACTGC
>NW_017107874.1:0-201 GCF_001263275.1 Habropoda laboriosa
GTGCTGCGAACGCACGTGTACGCGTATGGTACACGCACGTGGAAAATAGGTGGTAGCCAAGTAGGTACGAGGAAGCTGGGTAGCGCGGATAGAAGCATAGGAGATTGAACATAACCAGTTTCTGTTACTCGTCGACCAGCCATGTGGCGTAACGTGGCCAATTGGTCAATCAGCCTTGCCCCGATACGCGCACACCGCGAC
>NW_017107875.1:0-201 GCF_001263275.1 Habropoda laboriosa
TAAAAATAAAAGAGATGTTACAAGTGGAGAATAGTGAGTTCAAGTAGCATTTTATCTTTAACTCATTTTTTTTTTTTTTCTATATTTCTTATCTTACAATTGTGAAGAATATTTTTAGCGCAAGTGACAAACTTTATAGTAAAGCAATTTAAAGCTCGTTTAAACATTTACAAAAATTCCGTTTTTTTGCAATCTTCTTTC
>NW_017107876.1:0-201 GCF_001263275.1 Habropoda laboriosa
TCTTCGTTTCAAATTTTCACGATTCTTGTCAGGTGTTGGCCAAGAACCAAATTATGTCAGAGACCAGACATAATTAACGAGTATATTCTTACCCTATTTAAAATTGTCCCATTTACTCTGATTTTCGATTTCTAACTAACATTCGTTAAATTAGAGTAGAAAAATTTAAAAAATATAGAAATCTTAACGATCCACGTTGTT
>NW_017107877.1:0-201 GCF_001263275.1 Habropoda laboriosa
GGATTAGGTCAGAAGGTGTATATATACAAATAGGAGCCTTTACGAGGACTAGCGAGAACCTGTAGTTCGCCCTGTCCCTCTGGTGGCAGAGCGTAGGAAGGTCGCTACAATACGATGATGAAAACTTTGAAATCGATTTTTTCAACAAAAGCCTCAATTATTTGATACGATTAGAGCTTTCAATAGAGTTAACACTCGAAA
>NW_017107878.1:0-201 GCF_001263275.1 Habropoda laboriosa
CCCGGCTTTTCGTTAGATCTCGCCGCGGCTTCCGGATCTGCCTCCTAGATCCTTCCAAATCCTTCATCTTCATCATCTTCTTCTTCTATGCGTGGCACTTTTTTTTCTAGCGTGAAGAAGAGTCGTTTCGTTCCTTCGTCGTCGAGGAGAGACATACCTTATTCGTCGAACGAAAGATAGTATTTCCGAGGAACAAGTCGG
>NW_017107879.1:0-201 GCF_001263275.1 Habropoda laboriosa
GGAAAAAAGGAAGGACGAATTCGTGAACGAACGAATGGCCTCCGATCATTTAACAACCATTCGTAAAAGAAAGAGAGAGAGAGAGAAGAAGAATATACACGGATAAAATTTTGTTATTACAGTAACACGCGATAATCACTGCTATTTAATAAGCTTTATGGCACAGTAAGGTTGAAGGACAAGCTGAAAGATTAATGATTG
>NW_017107880.1:0-201 GCF_001263275.1 Habropoda laboriosa
CGACTGAGTCTATTTCTGGTAGGTATCTCCATTATTTCGTGAAACGAGCGGAAACTTTATTTACGAGAGATTTATGGTTCGACGATATGACATGACTGACGATAGTTCCTTTGCAGGTATTTAGAAGTGTATGTAATCTTTTTTTTAATAGAATGTCTAATTTTTTGTGCTATTTTTCGCTATTTTATTCGGTAGAGTAGA
>NW_017107881.1:0-201 GCF_001263275.1 Habropoda laboriosa
TCTGTCTTTCACGATCTAACTCGAAACGACGATATAGCTCGCGGGCTCGCGCGAAGGCTTCTGGCAGCGTCAGGGTACGCGATACCGTTAGTTGTAGCCGGATTTCCGGTATCAACCCGTCGCAAAAGCATTGAAGAATAAATTCATCGACTCCCGTTTTGTCGACGATATGGGTGCTCCTTTCACAATCTAGTATAGCCG
>NW_017107882.1:0-201 GCF_001263275.1 Habropoda laboriosa
CCCCACAGTCACTCTTTCATACCAAAAACCCCACGCTAATAAACTACTTTTCCACATCGAGTCGATTTCTCTCTTTGCTGCGGCATAACAGTACACCCATCGTCATCGATCTTACTAAATCGAGGTGTAAACGCTGAACGGCGCTCCTTCACCCGCCTCGACACGAACGCGAAATCCTCTCGAGTGAGAACCAGAGACGAT
>NW_017107883.1:0-201 GCF_001263275.1 Habropoda laboriosa
CCATCCACTCCGTTGAATTCGGTATCAAATAATGGTAAAATTTCGTTTGACACTTCTAGCGTTAGGAATTATGTTTAACGTCGAAACTTTTTATTATCTGTAGATGCCACCACCATCGTAGTTCGAAAATTGGAGGCTGAAGTCCAAAATTAAGATCAGAATCAAACACCATAGAGAGTACGAAGATCGTCCCAGTGGGTT
>NW_017107884.1:0-201 GCF_001263275.1 Habropoda laboriosa
TGGGCACGTTAGAGTGATCCTTGTCGACCTCTGACCCAACAGTTGCAACGTTTCGAGGCAACCACAAGCTTGTAAAGTGGACAAACGGACGGAGAAACTCGGGAACTCGCTGGAAAATAGAGCAACCCTCCCAAAGGTACGAATGCTTGCGGGAAAAACGCAAACGACTCTCTGTGGAAACGAAAAGTACACGTGTATCTA
>NW_017107885.1:0-201 GCF_001263275.1 Habropoda laboriosa
ATTATTTTTTGAAGAGCATTGTATTGATAAAAATTGCTTGATTAAATTACAATGGAAGAACCAATTCTCAGTTGATACTTTTCAATGTATATTAATCATACATCTTCATTTCTTTCAGAAATATAAATTAACGATTTCCCTTTATACAATATATATTAATTATCCATCTGAATCGTATCATGTATAACCGTAGCAGCAGTG
>NW_017107886.1:0-201 GCF_001263275.1 Habropoda laboriosa
ACATTTCTAAAGATGCTCTGAATTTGATAAAAAATTAAACCGAAGTGCCTTCCCATTCCACAAGATTTCCTATTTTTTCGTTAAGACCATTATGTCGTCGCTGTAGAATTTCCTCGGATTTTCATTAAAATCCTTTCCCCTTTCGGCACGAACTTATGGGATCACCAAATACATCCTTTCACAAGAGCTTATCTTTGCTAT
>NW_017107887.1:0-201 GCF_001263275.1 Habropoda laboriosa
TCACGAGATCTGCTACTATCGAAGCTTCTTTAAGGTTTCTCTACCAACATTTCCGTACTTTTGGTTAACGAAATTTTAATGAAGAGTCGTTTCAGTTTTGTCGAGTAGATGCTTGACCCTACGTCGACAATAGAGAAGCTAACAAATTCCTCCTCGTGGATTCCCTACGCTTTTTATATTTCCAGTTTAATAAGCGGGTTT
>NW_017107888.1:0-201 GCF_001263275.1 Habropoda laboriosa
ATTGAAAAAGTGGAGTTGACTTCTTTGGCCTGTGAACAGCTCGTATGTAAATTTCGATAAATAATTGAAGTTGAAGAATTTGAAAATAAAGGTGAGGACATTATACGAGGACATCAAATGGAAGATTTGAAAAGATGATTATGTATTCTAGTTAGAATTTCCTCGTTGGTACTACTCTTATGTAAGATTGTTTACGAGTGT
>NW_017107889.1:0-201 GCF_001263275.1 Habropoda laboriosa
TCGCTCTAATGTATAGAGGTGGTAAATGGTGGAATTTTGTGGAGTTCAAGTGATAAACTGTGTACTTTTGGTAATTACGTCGTTTACTATGACTACTCCTCGGATGTAATAAACGTGAAATTCTCAGGTTTGATACAATCGCGTTTCAGAAAGAGTAGGATACGCGTCTGAGAACGGTAGAATTATCACTTCACTCACGAA
>NW_017107890.1:0-201 GCF_001263275.1 Habropoda laboriosa
CCGAATTACTTTATCGGCACACCTAACATTCCACACGCGAGAAAAGTGCCACAAGTTGAGAAATGGAAATGTTGAAGGAGAACGGAAAGAAAATTTCCCCGTGAAAAATACTAAATTACAAAATTGAGAGGCATACGTCAACTAAAATTTACCCACATCGATATTACTATTGCACTCCAACTTCTGATATTTCTTCCGACG
>NW_017107891.1:0-201 GCF_001263275.1 Habropoda laboriosa
CTTGGAATCGCCAACATTTTTCTGCAGATTTTTGTATAACTTGCAAAAACGCGTTTAAAGTTTTGCTACAGTTCAGCGTTTCTAGCGGTGCATCGTTTCCTTGGAATCGTTGTAACTTTGTCGTTTCGTCGATTTCGAGCGTACAATTTTAGCAACACATTTTCACAATGTTAGACCTTTGGAAAATGCAATTAAAAAATC
>NW_017107892.1:0-201 GCF_001263275.1 Habropoda laboriosa
GGATGACCTGATATAAAGAATATCGACAATATTGATAGGCGTTGAATCACTGGATACTATTCTTTCCTTTCTCAGACAATCGGATGTTAGACGCGATGTATCAGAGAACGAATCGATGCATTAATTCCTACTTTCAGATTTCCCTGCTATCGAAAATTTTATCGAGGAAAATTCTCAATAATACAAAATTGTTAATTCAAG
>NW_017107893.1:0-201 GCF_001263275.1 Habropoda laboriosa
TTTTTATCGCAATTTCAAGATTTCAATTTGCCAAATACTTGAATTACATTAAATTCTTTGAAGTAAAGAAGAAGAAAAGGGGCTTTTTAACCGTTTAAAGTAGCGATATTTGGTAAATGAAAAACTTGAATGACGCTTGACAGCAGATTGAGAAATCTCGTTTCGCTAGAATATTTTTGAATTGAACGAAAAGCGAAGGAG
>NW_017107894.1:0-201 GCF_001263275.1 Habropoda laboriosa
CAAATGTAAATTATTGCAAAAAGCTTCTCCGTTTATCGTGCACATATTTAACTTATATCTCATATGATCAGATATTTTCGCTTTGCAATTACACATCCACTGCCGGTTAAATGTTTGGAATTAACTTCGATCGATTTGAATGATAAAAAGTTCTTCAAATTACTAACAATTTTTTGGAAATTTTTATGTGGCTTGCTATGT
>NW_017107895.1:0-201 GCF_001263275.1 Habropoda laboriosa
TTCAAATTTGCAAATATTCTAATCTGCGAATATTCTAATTTACGAATATTCTAATTTTCCAGTGTTCAAATTTGCGAATATTCGTATTTGCGAATATTAAAAATTAAAAAATTTCAAATACTTAAATATTCAGAAATAGTGTATTTCGTTTTGCCACAAGCGCGTATTACGCATGTTATCTAGCTCGAAATTTCACGATAT
>NW_017107896.1:0-201 GCF_001263275.1 Habropoda laboriosa
TGCAATATGCCAGTATTTTGTTAATCAAGGGGTTTAATACATTGAAAGTGATTTTGGAAGGAACGTTAATTTTCCGTGGTATTTTAGATCAGTTGTAAAAATTTCTGATATAAATTACAAAAAAGATGATTGTCAATTACAAAATTAATCCGAGTACGATGGAATTTTGTTCAAAGAAAGATTACAGAAACTGTCGTAAAT
>NW_017107897.1:0-201 GCF_001263275.1 Habropoda laboriosa
TGCAAGTAGGCAAGTTGAACATCGTTCTACAATACACGTTGGATTTTTATTGTGAAATATTCGCAAAATTGTGTCGGCCCTTGTGATAGTTTCTACTATCAGGAAAGCTTGTGTTTCTTAGCTAGCTATATCACTGACTTACATTAGCCGTCTTGCGGCTGCCTGGCCTACGCTGGCGTAAAAAAATTGCCTACTTTGGCG
>NW_017107898.1:0-201 GCF_001263275.1 Habropoda laboriosa
TGCTTCTGTCTTTCTGTCCTACCCATATAAAAATCCTGCGCATTTACACTGGAGACAGTTTTCCTACCGCCGTAGATTAAGTATTGCTTTAAGTGAAATCGTTACTCATGCGTCTCGAATCGTTATAGTTGTTGTCGCGCTTGTTCTGATTAATTGAGGTGACGTAAGGGAGGCTGTACTTCCTCATTCACTTTAATCGTT
>NW_017107899.1:0-201 GCF_001263275.1 Habropoda laboriosa
ACAAATTAAGTACTTTGTGATTATAAAAATTATGAAATACTAAAACAGTTAGGTACGTAAGATCATAAATCGATCGGAAACGATCACTCAGTCGGTATTTCAGATTCAGTAAGATTCCCCAGTTATGTAACAAGCGCCTTTACGTCAAGATACACAGTGACTGTCACTTAAAATCGCACACTTTACGGTTCGGTCGATTAT
>NW_017107900.1:0-201 GCF_001263275.1 Habropoda laboriosa
TTAATTTAAATTTCCACAAAAGAATTCGTTTCTAAAAAGAAATTATTTTAACTTTCCCATCTTTTCGGAATTAATATTAACACATGTGAAGATTGGAAAAAAATTTCAAAATGCTGCACGGTACAGTATCGAAAAATTGTACGAGACACCTAGCGCCAAGTGAACGTGTAAAAGAGAAATTTATTAAAAGTGCAAATCACA
>NW_017107901.1:0-201 GCF_001263275.1 Habropoda laboriosa
TATTAGAAATCCTTTTTTTCTTAACGAATCTTTATATTTTCAAAAGTTTCACTGCAAAAGTGCACTGAAATTGCTATCTAATCTTATCAAAAAATTCTTGGAGTACAAAGGGTTAATAGCTTCGTAAGAAAACAGCAGTAAATTCGAATCTAAAGTAGATTCACGAAGCGTTCGTTCGTTTCATGGTACAATTACGAACGT
>NW_017107902.1:0-201 GCF_001263275.1 Habropoda laboriosa
AGCTAAAGGCATCAAACGAAATCTTACCATTTTTTGTACCGAATACAAAGTTGTGGTATGTTTACTCAATGGCTGAAACGGTTCCGGTGTTACTGTTAAACGAAGCGAATATACACATGTAAAGCCGTACATGGTTACAGTAGTTCTTCGCGACCTTCGCATATCATACTGGGTCGATTCACCTTCCCTAAATGGCGTACG
>NW_017107903.1:0-201 GCF_001263275.1 Habropoda laboriosa
TCGCTTTGTAGCGAGTCGTGCAGGTTTTAGCGCAATCATTAATTGAATTATTTTTGTCCACTCGTTTTAATTGGAATAGTCTTTCCAACATATCGTATGTCGAATGCCACCTTGTTGCACCATCAAGTATTGCAGTTTTTGCATGTGTTGCTAGTAAGGTCGATTTTAAAAGGGGTGTGCGTAATTTTTTCACGATTTGTC
>NW_017107904.1:0-201 GCF_001263275.1 Habropoda laboriosa
TATGTAGATTCGCGGCTTGCTGAATTTTGGCTCGTTAACCTGTTTCCTTCGCAACTTGGACTGGAACTGCCGTTGCGTAGTCGAAAGGTAACCATTTCTAATCTGAAATTAATAGCACGCCGGGTCGATCGAACTACGTAGGTTTTACGAGCAGATGGAATTCTTCGAAAACGACGCGACGGAGCGAATTAAATCGCGGTG
>NW_017107905.1:0-201 GCF_001263275.1 Habropoda laboriosa
TTTAATATTCATTCGTAATAATATCTGCGTAACATCAGGCGATAATCTTCCTCAATGTCGACCATGCGAATGGCTTACGATTTTCGTTGAAAAATATTCCTACTTATCTACACTAAAATCACTTGAAAAGTCTACAATGAATTCATTTGGTCGTAAAAGAAATTATTTACTTCATTGGATTGCATTCGTGAGTATATTTGC
>NW_017107906.1:0-201 GCF_001263275.1 Habropoda laboriosa
AACCGTCACATTATACTTACGTACTCAACTATATCGCGATTGAAAATACCTATTCATTGTCTACATAGCTTGCTCCCTACTTACTGCTAATCTATAGAGGGCCAAAATTGTAACGAATATTTAAATGTTTAGATACGCGCAATATGTAATCGCATATAAAGTGAAAATTGTAATGTAATATCCAGAACATCAGCGTTAAAA
>NW_017107907.1:0-201 GCF_001263275.1 Habropoda laboriosa
AATATCGGTTAGGTTAGGTTATGTCGCTTTAGTGTACAGACATGTTATTGATATTGTGTTCATTTTTTGATTACGTTGGTTATTATGTGTCACTTTCAATGGTTTTATATTGGTGTATTTTTATGTATTAGGTACAATTCGATTAGGTTAGGTTAGGTTAGATTGTTTCAGTAATTAGGTTAGGTTTAGTGTACAGATATG
>NW_017107908.1:0-201 GCF_001263275.1 Habropoda laboriosa
GCGAGCAGAAAATTACAGAGGCCCTGTTGCGAGTGTTTTTCGTCGGTAGTTGACGAGGCGGCACAAAACATCTGTTTCGGAACGTGAAATCGGCGAATCGTATTTTCTGGCCGAAAAGACTCGTTTTAGGAAGGTTAACGTTGGAGAAAAGGGAGAGAGGGAAGCGGTAAACGTGTTTGAAGAAGGCTGAAGAAGAGTAGG
>NW_017107909.1:0-201 GCF_001263275.1 Habropoda laboriosa
GTTGAAATTTGGTAGAGTTGACACTTGGAAGCGTCGAAATTCGAAGTCACAAACATTCACCAACCTCAAAACTTAATAGCGTTGTAATTCAATAAACTTCGTATCTCACAATGTTCACACATAACACATCAGAAAATCGGTAGCGCTGACATTTAATACACTAAAAATTCCATAAAATAAAATTCCAACGGCACGAAAATT
>NW_017107910.1:0-201 GCF_001263275.1 Habropoda laboriosa
CGTTTTGTCATCGAAACTAAAGCGCAAAAATCTCGTTTTTTCATCGAAATTAAAGCGCCACAGTTTCCTTTTGTTACCGAAACTAAAGCGCAAAAATCTCGTTTTGTCATCGAAACTAAAGCGCGAAAGTTTCCTTTCGTCATCGAAACTAAAGCGCAAAAATCTCGTTTTTTCATCGAAATTAAATCGCCACAGTTTCCT
>NW_017107911.1:0-201 GCF_001263275.1 Habropoda laboriosa
TCAAACGGTTCCCGTGGACCAGTTAAACGATGCGAATATACACATATAACGTCGCGCTTGGAGGTAGTATTTCTTTATTTCTCTATCCACTACGATTTTCGCTCCCGAAATGTAGTATGATTCTGCTATGCATTCTGCACGATGGAGTCGAATATTAGAACTACGATGGTGGGGGCAAATACAGATAATTAAATATTTCGA
>NW_017107912.1:0-201 GCF_001263275.1 Habropoda laboriosa
GATTGTATGTTCTTGCGAAACTAGTCTTCCTCAAGACACACCTCGAGTGTAACACCGCTGAAATCCTCCACTTTTTGTAATTTCAAATGTGAAAGAGAAGCCAGGAACTTCCTTCTATTGACCAATGAAAATTACTCCCCTCCGTCAACAAGAGGAATTCAAGCGGGTCTTTAATCACGTACAAAAGCTAACTCTTCCTAA
>NW_017107913.1:0-201 GCF_001263275.1 Habropoda laboriosa
ACCACTTATGCAGTACCGAGGCCTCCGTATTGAAAAATAGGAAACCGGCACGGGGGAATACGGAGGGAGTATTTGGCGTAGCGCGTAAAGCCTAGGCTTGCTAAGCGAATGTCCCGGGTTCGATTCCCGTTGGGTCCTTCGATATTTTTCTGTCGCCGGTTCCTACACTTACGCTTCGTATCCTTCGTTTGTAAGGTAATT
>NW_017107914.1:0-201 GCF_001263275.1 Habropoda laboriosa
CTGCAAAGTTTCAAAAAAATCGGAATTTTCAGATTACTGAATTTCCCTTATGAGTAAATTATTCTGTAATAAAACCTGAGTCTTTTTTGTAAATTCTGTATCTGCATCTGTGCGTGAAAATCAGCAATAACTCACGAGAGAAAGAATTAGGAGTGGCAAAAATAAATTGCAACGTTCCGTAGACGGTGAAAAGAACTGGCG
>NW_017107915.1:0-201 GCF_001263275.1 Habropoda laboriosa
CGATAGTCTTCGTCGGAGAATAACGATCCTCGAGAAACCTTGCTTCGTACAATCTTGGTGAATTTGTTGTTTCTTTTTTTCGTACGAAAGATTCTACAACCGTCCGTCCTATCGCATCGTCCTTTATCGATCCGGAGCAAAAAAAAAGAAAAAACCCCTATCGATCCGCGCTAAACGTTTCCACCATTCTTTTTTCTCTTT
>NW_017107916.1:0-201 GCF_001263275.1 Habropoda laboriosa
TCAGAAAAGTGACAGCGTGTACCAGCCACTGTGCTGCCGGTTGCGCACAACGCATAATTACCATCGCTCGGGAAGCGTTTCAAAGAAACGGTGCCGGTCCCCTGTTGTTGTAGGCTGTGTTTGCGTTTGATTTTCATATTTTTTTTTTCCATCTTTCGTTTCATTTTTTCCTCTGTAGACCGGTATTTGGGAATTTTTCGT
>NW_017107917.1:0-201 GCF_001263275.1 Habropoda laboriosa
AATATCCATAAACTTTGTACTCGAGAATTTCACCTTGTAATCGGTGTAACCTAATCGCTAAACTGGCATTAACATACCTATTTAACCGAGGAAATAGAGAGATGTTCGATTTATCTATCATATCCAAAAAAAAGTATATACTATTTGCAAAAAAATTGCAACGCCTTAAAAATGAAATCGTACAAATCTGAAATTTGCATA
>NW_017107918.1:0-201 GCF_001263275.1 Habropoda laboriosa
TGCATAATAAAGAGCAAACAGTTGTGTGCAGTACTGCAACAACGTGGTTTGTCGCGAGAAAACGGCAGTATATGAGTTTATATTCGTTAAAACTCGTTTACCGCGGGGAAACATGCAAAATACAGAGAAACCAGTCCAGTGCAGTGCTGCAAAACGTGGTTTGTCGCGAGTAAACAGCAGTATTTCAGTTTAAATTCGTTA
>NW_017107919.1:0-201 GCF_001263275.1 Habropoda laboriosa
TTCCAAACACTCTCAAATATTTATAATCCTAATATAATTCTAGCATTCCTACAATATGAATAAGCAAGAGCAAAAGGAAGGCTCTATTAATCGATGTAGAATATCTCAAATTATCAGAAAAATTTGCAAGCTTCGTTGTAATATTCGAAATATTTCTTTCATATCTGACCTCATTATACAGCGCACTGATAAATTCCTCTT
>NW_017107920.1:0-201 GCF_001263275.1 Habropoda laboriosa
CCCGCTACAGATGTGAGACGCGCGAAAAATAGCCCGACAGCAAAGTGTTAATTAACATTTGCTGGTTAATCGAATTGTCCGACAACCGATCGTTCTCCCGTACTTTTCGAGCAGCAATTTCTGCGAATTTAAAAAACGGCCGCGGAGAGGAGTTACGGTTGGCCACATTATCGCCCCGTTTGCACCATCGTACCTCGTCCT
>NW_017107921.1:0-201 GCF_001263275.1 Habropoda laboriosa
ATGATTTACGTCCGTGCCAGTCCGATTCAACGACCGTGCGAGTGAAAGTAAGTAAATAATCGTTCCTCCCTCCAACTTGTGCTTGCTCGAGCAAGCTGGCAAAGAAGCAAAGAAAAAGAATGTAAAATCAAAGACGAGGTATAAGATGGTCCTATCACCCAATGTAAATTTATGTCACACGTTCCGGGGGCTACGTAGCCC
>NW_017107922.1:0-201 GCF_001263275.1 Habropoda laboriosa
AAATAATTCCAAACTGTTTCCGAATCATTTGAACGTTAGTATTGTTATTCAGTTAGACAGAGGGACAGAATAAAAATAGAGAATGTATGCTTCGTCTTCTGTATATAAAAGTCGATGCATTTTTATTGAGAAATAACGAAGCTGATAGACACAATCCAAGTTATAACCATAGTTATAAGTTGTTACAATTCGTGATACCGC
>NW_017107923.1:0-201 GCF_001263275.1 Habropoda laboriosa
AGAACGTTTGAACCGAGTGCCCAGGATAAGGGCAGGCGGGCTCAGGCAGCAGTTCCGAGGGCAGGCGGGCTCAGGCAGCAGTTCCGAGGGCAAAAGCGCCCTTCTTTGCCCGCGCGGAGCCCTGGGGGCAGAGGTCTGTGAACACTTGACGTCGACGATAGTAAATGGAGTGGGGAACAACGGTAGAGATGAGAGCTTTCT
>NW_017107924.1:0-201 GCF_001263275.1 Habropoda laboriosa
GAAATTATTTTGTAGAGTTATTTGCTGAATTCTATATATTTATTTGCCAATCTACTTATTTCTCTATACATTGTACCTAATAAGAAATACGAGATTACTTCGTTGTTAATTTTACGAGCAGTGAAATCTGCTTTTCCAAGCAATTGCATCCGAAATTGGTACAAATACGAATTTGATAAAATTCTCCTAGGCTTACTAATC
>NW_017107925.1:0-201 GCF_001263275.1 Habropoda laboriosa
GTTATGAAATGCGCGATACGCGGTTTAAGCATCGTCAGAGAAGGCACATACTGTGGCGCCCTCACACCACTCTCACGTTAGCCTCGCGAGACTATCTTCGAATTAATTAAGCGATCCGCGAGGACGCTTTGTGAGAGTTTCTCTCGTTGCGCTTTCCGTGGAATCCTTGCTAAATTCTGTATCGCTGTGAAAGCGACGTTT
>NW_017107926.1:0-201 GCF_001263275.1 Habropoda laboriosa
TTAGGAATATAAACTGACATACTGCTGTTTTCTCGCGACAAACCACGTTTTGCAGTACTGCACGCGACTTGTTTCTCTGTATTTTGCATGTTTCCCCAAGGTAAACGAGTTTTAACTAAAATAAACTGAAATACTGCAGTTTTCTCGCGACACGCCACGTTTTGCACTACTGCAAACGTCTGTTCTCTCTTTATTTTGCAT
>NW_017107927.1:0-201 GCF_001263275.1 Habropoda laboriosa
GTAGTTTCGAAAGCTTTCGAAGCATTGTTTCACTATTTTTATGCAATTTTCTATGTAATAGCAGTAATAATTTCTGGGCCTTGAGTTTAATCACGTCAGATGTTTAAAATATCGAAAATTTGAGAAAGAGGATTTTGCAATAATGAAAATTGTGAGAATTGCTATTTGCTTTCAAACCATTATTTAATTATTTTCAGGAAA
>NW_017107928.1:0-201 GCF_001263275.1 Habropoda laboriosa
GGAGGTTTTGCATTGCAATGGAGTGGTTAGGTTGAGCTTTTAATTTTGTAAAAGGGTTGGGAGGTTTTTGGAGATTGGACGTAGATCGAAGATTTTGTTAGTGTTCTTTGGGTTTGGTTTGGGGATTTTCTTTGACTCTTTATGTTACAATGGAATGGTTAAGCGAGAACTTAAAATGAAATGAATTTTTTGTAAATTATG
>NW_017107929.1:0-201 GCF_001263275.1 Habropoda laboriosa
TTTGATGCCGCGACGCTCGAGCACCAACGTCACCCGAGTGTACACGTTAAGCCCCGTATACACCGACAAGCGACGCGAATTATTTGGGAATTATTGGGTCACGTCCTTTTTTGATTGCCGCCGAATAACCAAACTCTCCAATTCCCTGAAAGTGACTTAACAAAAATTCTACGCACGTTAAGTTAACGCGAAAACATTCAG
>NW_017107930.1:0-201 GCF_001263275.1 Habropoda laboriosa
TTACCTAATGTAATGCACCAATCAAATGCACTTAAAAATTGTACGCGTCTCATCACCATTGTTTTCACCGACAGTTACCATTCAACTTCCGACAGCAACAGTTCATCCATACGCAGTATCCAGTATCAATGAAGAACTCACCCTTGATAAAAAAACTAGTGCAACTCAATTCAACTAATTAAACCAGGCTAAAGTTATTAA
>NW_017107931.1:0-201 GCF_001263275.1 Habropoda laboriosa
ACGATTCCGTCCAGATTATGCCTCGGGTTTTTATTAAACGATCTTAGGAATGGGAGAGGTTGACTTCTTAACCCCCCTGTTTTGATAGAGTTATGGTGGCACTTTGGTTTTCAGTGTTGAAGCGAAGGAAAGCTGTTACGGACAGGTATGTATGTATGTATATCGAAAAAGTAGTGAGAATGTATTTGAATTTAAATGTTC
>NW_017107932.1:0-201 GCF_001263275.1 Habropoda laboriosa
AATTAAATTTGCCAATCTTCAGTTTTACAAATTAAATCGACAATTGGAATTAAAATGAATTTTCTTACCGATGTAACTGTATTTATCAGATCTTGCCCAAAATCTGTGGACTGCGTTACTTATTTATTGTATTATTTTATTAGAATTTTCATATTTTTCTACCGTATACGAGCGTAATATTACGTATCTGCATTTAACATG
>NW_017107933.1:0-201 GCF_001263275.1 Habropoda laboriosa
AACAGACTGCAACATCAATCGGTGCCGATTCTTAGAGAGTTTAATTTACAACCTCGCTATATCATGGCCCCAACTATACCTATCGATGTGACGATATTCCCTCGTCTTTTGTAGTCGAAATAACGTTAAGTTGCAGAATCTACTTGAAATTTAACCAGCAACATCCGCTTCGATTTTCAGTAGCCTGTGTGTAGAGGCAGC
>NW_017107934.1:0-201 GCF_001263275.1 Habropoda laboriosa
TAAGAGAAACCGCGCCAAAAATCCCTATTTATACTTATGTACGTGCCTCGTGACAAGTGTCTTTTATCAGCAGAATATCGGCAATTATCGTTCTACAGTATAACGCTAACTTAAGTGTTCGTTAAGTGATCGTTCTCACTTTGCTTATGGCAAACGTATGTTCTGTGCAGAAATTATGCTTGCATGAAGTAAATGAACGAA
>NW_017107935.1:0-201 GCF_001263275.1 Habropoda laboriosa
TGGTAACATTAGCGGATCGTTAGGACGATGGTAATAGTAGAAATTAGTGGTATGGTGGAATTATGTGAGTGTGAGGAGAAGTAATTGCAGAGCAGAAGAGTGTCGCGATTCAATTTTTGATTATTATTGAATTTCCGGTGCAATTTACAGCAATAAAATCTCTATAATTCACCAATTGTATTATGAAATATTCAACAATAA
>NW_017107936.1:0-201 GCF_001263275.1 Habropoda laboriosa
TATTTCATCGTATAGCTTAATTTTTCACAGCAGGTGACAATAAACAAATTGTACTTAATAATTGTTTCATTTTGCTACAAGGAACAAGACAGTCAAATATATAAATAAGCAATTATTTCTCTACCTATGAGCTTCTACATTGCCTTTTACATATTACAATGCACCCAAATGTGTTATATACAGGGTGTCCCAATTTTTTCC
>NW_017107937.1:0-201 GCF_001263275.1 Habropoda laboriosa
TATCTCCAAGCTAGATGTTAAATGTGTATATTCGCTTCGTTTAACAGTAAGGCCGGAAACGTTGAGCTTTGAATAACAAAGCACACATTTGTATTCGGTTCAAAAAATGGGAAGATTTCGCTGGTCACATTTAGTTAGAGGAATTAATATTAACGCAGAAATATTTAATTATCTGTACTTTCCCCCACCATCGAAGTTCGA
>NW_017107938.1:0-201 GCF_001263275.1 Habropoda laboriosa
CGCTGTCGTGCGTCGTTACGTGAGAATCGCTGTTGAACACCTTATTCTGGAAGATTTTACACCTACGTGTATCAACGTTCACCACTTTGGTGTAACGTTGAGTGAGAAGTGTCGAGATTGTCGATGGTCGATGTTAGAATTTCAACTTTGAGCCCTTATTCAATCTAGAGCATAATCCTTATCCTCCAATTTTTATAGTAA
>NW_017107939.1:0-201 GCF_001263275.1 Habropoda laboriosa
TTTTGCCTTGGACGATGTTAGTGGTTTGTATCCTGGCTTAGGCCAATGTTTACTCCGTTTTATGTTATCAAAAACAATGAATTTTTCATCACCAGTGATAAGTTATTTTAAAAAAGGGCGATCTTTGTACCGCTTTAACAATGAATCGCCAAATCGACATGCGGTCAAATTCTTTTCCATTAGCTCATGCGGGAGCCAAAA
>NW_017107940.1:0-201 GCF_001263275.1 Habropoda laboriosa
TCGTACCCCTTCCTCTCTCTCTTCACCACTCTCTTCCTTCTCTTCTTTTTCTTCAATTCTTCTTCCTTTGAAGAATGTCACGTTTTCTAACGAGATACGAAATTATTACACACCGTCTATATGTATATGTATATACTATATAATAAATATCGATTTTGTCAATTAATCGATAGATCGAGTTGGCGCGCACGGGCATAGGAA
>NW_017107941.1:0-201 GCF_001263275.1 Habropoda laboriosa
GCTCGCCCCCGAGGTTAGGGGATGCAGTTGTCGCGGCTGGCGATCGCTTTGAACAGGCCGCGTTCCCAACGGACCGTGTCGCGACTTTCTTTCACCCCTCTTCTCGAGGAGGAGGAATCGCTTCGCTTTGGTCGCGATAGGCCGCACCTGCACGCGTGTACACGGGTTCCTCCGTGGACCGAGGAGAAACGTCGAGACGAC
>NW_017107942.1:0-201 GCF_001263275.1 Habropoda laboriosa
GGACACGAGAAAACGAAATTCCATACAGAATTTCTCTACTCAAAACAGCCGTACCGTCTTTCCTATCAAGCGGAGCCTTCATAGACATTTGCCTAGCAGACAGAAGAATTAAATTCCACAACACACCCCGCCACGAAACACTTGACTCGTTCGAATATGACAGCGACCACAGAGCCGTCAAAATACAGATATCCATCCCCT
>NW_017107943.1:0-201 GCF_001263275.1 Habropoda laboriosa
ATGTCACGAATAACTCTTCTCGGTGGACCACAATCAACTGCTACGTTACGATTTGTATTAAAATCGGCCAATACATTAATTTCATCATCCTCTCACCACGTACAATGTCGACGTTTTTGCCGTACAGCACTTCCGGTCTCCCTGAATAACTGAACAATTCTGTGGAATTCACTACTAATTTCACCGTAGAATAAGTACCCC
>NW_017107944.1:0-201 GCF_001263275.1 Habropoda laboriosa
TTTTTCAGTTGTATGCAATATTCTGCTTTTTTAGACAGAGACAGAGACAGAGACAGAGAGAGGAAGAGAGGGAAGGAGAGAGATGGAGAGAGAGGGGGAGTTGGTGAGACAGAGAGAGGGAGAGGGAGAGACAGAGAGGGGGGGAGAAGGACAGAGAGGGGGGAGAGAAAGACAGAGAGAGAGAAAGAGAGGGAGGGACAG
>NW_017107945.1:0-201 GCF_001263275.1 Habropoda laboriosa
CTGAACGAATTACAATTAAAGTCGAAATATTTAGTTATCTGTATTTGCCCCCACCATCGTAGAAAAAAAATAAGACGCCGATGTCCAGAATGCACTGCAGAAGTGGACTCCATTTATTGTACGAGTATCGTACCGGTGCGTTACGTGAAAATCGTGAAGAAATACTATCTCCAAGCGCGACGTTATATGTGTATATTCGCT
>NW_017107946.1:0-201 GCF_001263275.1 Habropoda laboriosa
CATGTCGAACTGAACAAATTAGCAGTGGTTGTTATTAAACGCGTGCCCTTAATTATAAAAAAAGAACTAACCTAATGCCAGACTCGGGAGAAACAAACAGTGGTTGGCATGTGTTATTAGAGTGTAATAAGGGTAAACTTAATTTTTTTTGATAAAGAGTTAGCAATTAATAAAGTAACTGTCCAATATACCGCGGTTGAC
>NW_017107947.1:0-201 GCF_001263275.1 Habropoda laboriosa
TTAAAAGAACCGAAAGGAAAATATTCAATGTCTTACATTAAACGTCTAGCAAGTACCAGTATTAGGTAAAATGATTTATGTTTGTTATAAAACGAAAATTTCTAATATGTATATTTAAAATGAATTATTATTTAGTCTATTGTATTGAAATGACTAAAATACAAATGTTTATTTCCATAAACCTTCAAAATAATTTCGAAA
>NW_017107948.1:0-201 GCF_001263275.1 Habropoda laboriosa
GAAGCCTGTTTCCTACGTTTCAGACACGATGTTACCTCAAATAGGGCGCAAGTTGTCACGTTTATCGAGAAACTATCAATTTGACGAGGAGATTAATTCCATTTATCGAATTACTCGACACTTATTCACAATACAAGTCAGTTTCGGCGTGAAAAATCTCTCGATGGCAATGGTAACGAACATTAACACCGTAATCGGTAG
>NW_017107949.1:0-201 GCF_001263275.1 Habropoda laboriosa
TGGTCACTTTTCATTTATCAAATATTTGTCTTTTTTCACGTTCTTACTGCAAGTGAATTTTGAAAAAAAAGATCGTTTGTTCTAAGGTTATTAGATTTAACTACACTAATTTAAGCGAAAAAAATTCTTTTGCAAGTTATATTTAATTTCGTTACACGTTTATGCCGAATGAACACGTTGCAATCTTTTCCTAAACTAATC
>NW_017107950.1:0-201 GCF_001263275.1 Habropoda laboriosa
GTAAATTCAACACGAGGAAAGAATATACGTGCGCGTGCGCGAGAAACAGAGCGCAAAAAAGTTTCCGTCGCTGATTATATTTATGTCCTCTTTTATACTACTTGTCCGTCCGCACAGTTTCCAACTATTCCACTTGTCAGTCGAATTCACGCTCCGTCAATCATATGCACGATACAATTACATTTCAGCCGTATTGTTGCT
>NW_017107951.1:0-201 GCF_001263275.1 Habropoda laboriosa
TTGCTTCTGGCACCATGTGCGTGCAATGAATGTACACGCGTTCTGCACACGCGTCACGTTTTCTCAACGTAACATCACCTTCTCTATCGTAGGTGTTACCCTTTCCTCCCGTTGTTGCGACTTACGCGCCTTTCTTCTCAAGCTTTGTTGCCCGACTCTATGCAAATGACTTTTGTTCGATTTAACGCTGGAACCAGAGAT
>NW_017107952.1:0-201 GCF_001263275.1 Habropoda laboriosa
TAAGTTTTAGGAATTATTTTTAACATCGAAATATTTATTTATCTGTATCTTCCCCCACTTCATGGTTCAAAAATTCGACGTCGGCATCCTGATTGCATAGCTGAATCATACAGCATTTAGAGGACGAATATCGCCGCTTTATGTAATGTTAATGTCGCGAAGAGTTACTATCGCCTAGCCGACGTTATATGGGTATATTCG
>NW_017107953.1:0-201 GCF_001263275.1 Habropoda laboriosa
TGATTTTTCAATTGATCGCGGGACCAATTTGAGTGATAATTTTGGGAAATTGCTTTGGACGAGATCTCCTCTACTCTCACTCAAGGTTATTAAATTCTGTGGAATTATTGGTGTTGCCCGCGGAGTCCCGATTTGAGTCCCTCAAATTTTCCCTGGGCTCCTATAATTTTCAGGGGAGAGGCGGTCCACTCTGTAGAATCG
>NW_017107954.1:0-201 GCF_001263275.1 Habropoda laboriosa
TACGGCTGTGAGAAACATGAAACTTCTGTGCAAGTTAGGAGAATTTGAGATTTCTTCGCGCGTTTTGATTGTAAATTTCGAATAGATTTGAAGAATTGATTAGAGTTGAATAGACGGGAAGGTAAACGCTTGACAATTTTTGGCTAATTTCGTTCGACAACGGAGACTAAATTTCGTTCTCAATTTCGAAATTTGCACGTG
>NW_017107955.1:0-201 GCF_001263275.1 Habropoda laboriosa
AAAGAAGTTAATAAAAAAAAAAACACATTGACCAAGATCAATCATTAATAAAACAAACACTGCAAAAGCTATCAATAGCTAACATTGATCAGTGTAAAATTGGATAATCAAGTTTTAAACGTTATTAGACTTCTATAATAGTTATCCCATTATTTCAGTTATTTATGTTGTGCACTTTATTTATATATATAAGGAGTATAT
>NW_017107956.1:0-201 GCF_001263275.1 Habropoda laboriosa
ATATTCGTTAAAACACGATTAACGTTGCGGAACATGCAAAATAAAGAGAAAACATTCGTTTGCGGTACTGCAAAACGCGGGTTGCGGCGAGAAAACGCAGTATTTCAGTTTATATTCGTTTAAACTCGTTTTACGTGCCGAAACATTCAAAATAAAGAGGGAACAGTCGTTTGCAGTACAGTGATACGTGGTTTGTGGCGA
>NW_017107957.1:0-201 GCF_001263275.1 Habropoda laboriosa
TTACAACACACCAGAAGATAACCAGTGTTGCAGTTAAGGTACTCTTTTGTGCTGAATCCACCACTGAAATTATGCTCATATATTATGGAACACTCTGTATACTAAGTTTTCCTTTTGCTCTACGTGGTGACATCACGCGTCGACCGCTTTCAATTGTAACATTTGCGGGTGCCTAGGTGCGGCGACATTTGCCATTCTCCG
>NW_017107958.1:0-201 GCF_001263275.1 Habropoda laboriosa
AGGGATCCGGTGAAATTTCATTGTCAGAGGAATCACGGACGAATTTTGGTAGTTCAGAAAGGGTACTCTGTGTTTCAAGAGGTATTTTCGAAGCGAGAGGTAATTTTGTATCGTCATTCACCTGGTGTGTTTGAATTCGAAGCGTGGAAAAATTCGGATATACAGGGTGTTCCAAACGAAGGAGGCCACTGGAATATCTTT
>NW_017107959.1:0-201 GCF_001263275.1 Habropoda laboriosa
GAATATGCAAGGCTTCGTTGCCTTGGTAATGTAACAAACAAATTCATTTTTAATTTCTTGAGAGATCGAGACGCGCGTGTGAAAAAACATTAAAACGAGATATCTCGTAACCCGGCCACAAAGTTCGGTTTACTATACACGATATATCTCGTGACCCATACGCAATGTGTTAATTTGCACTCACTCAATCACCACTGGAAA
>NW_017107960.1:0-201 GCF_001263275.1 Habropoda laboriosa
CCGAAGTCGTGCATTCTTCATTCGACGTACTTCGTTTCCTGAAAATCCACCAAACTCTTCTCCGCCTCCTCTTTCTCACAGTTGAAATTCTCCACGGTGTTTTCCTATCGAAGCGATTCCTCTCGGAGGAGTGTCGCCTTCGTTTGACGGCCAAGGCGAACCGTGCCAGATAGAACGGAAGTTATTTTAAATAAGATCAGA
>NW_017107961.1:0-201 GCF_001263275.1 Habropoda laboriosa
CTTAGCCATTGCATGGACAGAAATAAAAAAGAAATAGGCACCAAAACTGCTACACATAAAATTGTTTCAAATTCACGACAAAACGCAGACTGTCTACACTCCAGAACCTTACAAACTCTCCTCCCCCGGACTTACAACAGGAAATAAATTTTCAAGAGCGTAACAACGTAACAGCGACAGATTAAGAGGCCACAGCGACAG
>NW_017107962.1:0-201 GCF_001263275.1 Habropoda laboriosa
AAAACCATTTTCATCTATCCAGCGCACTTTTCGAAATATTTCAAATAGATCAACCCTTGCACATCCAACCGGGTAGCCTTTTCTATATTTCTTTTAACAATTTTTGATCGTTCTTGCGAAAGTATGGTAGAACCGTTCCGGATCCCCCCATTTTTTGGACACTTTTACGTCAATACCCGTTTCGAAAATGACAATTTTAAA
>NW_017107963.1:0-201 GCF_001263275.1 Habropoda laboriosa
CTAATATAGCAAATTTGTAAACATACGGAGAGGTATAATTGGACATGTGAAAATAAACTAAAAGGAAAGAATACTATCTTTTCGTTTGATGCTTCCTTTTCGAGAAAATTCAGTTTGAATTAGGCACCAAGTACGCGTGCACTTTACTATTTCCGAGCTTCACGTTTGTACTGATAAGCAGTGACAATGTCATGATAAGTA
>NW_017107964.1:0-201 GCF_001263275.1 Habropoda laboriosa
TGATCACGCGAGGTGAAATAGAATTTGCCACCACGAGTGTACGCGCCCTGTGTTCAACCCACCCTTTCTCCCCGGCGAATTTCACGAAAAAAAGCCTCGTTGCTCCAGCTTTATCACCGCGACCACTTTTTGTCACCCGTGAAAGTCCGTCGTATTGTGAAATCATTTGTTCCGACGAATAAAAATCGGCTAATTGTTGAA
>NW_017107965.1:0-201 GCF_001263275.1 Habropoda laboriosa
AGAAATACACCCCAAAACCAATGTTAAAAGAATCATTGAAGAATTAAAAGAGCTAAATCATTAGGTAAGACAAATTAATAACATAGTTAAATATGATACAAAACAGCAATTACCACTTTTTTTCATCGAATTGGAATATAATGTTAACAACAAGGAAATATATAAAATTAATCGGCTACTAAATAGCGTAATTTCTTTTGA
>NW_017107966.1:0-201 GCF_001263275.1 Habropoda laboriosa
TGGAAGTGCATAAGGGATGAAATTGAGTATTAAGCTAAGGTGGAGGTGCAAATTTTCGAAACGTCTATAGTAACGAAAGAATTAAGCAAAGTATGATCTCATTTTTCTGGGATACTAAAAAATGTTAATTACTACAATTAAATTAAAGGCAGTATTGTAAAGGGTAGTACGGTTCGACTGGCGAATTTGATCACGCCGCTG
>NW_017107967.1:0-201 GCF_001263275.1 Habropoda laboriosa
AACCATAAATTATGTAACATAAGAGAAATATCGAACTATCTCCTCTAAAACATTGATTGATTCCTAGCTTTTAAGTGACAATCTACGTATGTATTATTTACGTTGTTAAGATTTTGGGTTTATAACGTGAACGCCTAGCCTTGCTATTTCTGAGCAGCTCTTGTTCTAAGATTTTAGGTTTCGTTCAATATTTTGAGCCAG
>NW_017107968.1:0-201 GCF_001263275.1 Habropoda laboriosa
TCAAACTGTTCTAAATCATATGTGACTCAGCAGACAGAGAACGCGTTAATTATCCAAAATACCAAAATTCAATCTGTTTTTCTCTATTCCGTCATGAATCACCTGCCAATTCACATCAATATTGAATCTGCTACTAATTCTTCATAGATTTGAAATTGATGTTGTGGAGAACAACAGCGCTTTACCTCATTTCCATTGATC
>NW_017107969.1:0-201 GCF_001263275.1 Habropoda laboriosa
TTACATATGTAGAGACGAAAGCATGCACGGTGGATTTACATCGACGTAACATCCTGGCACAAATATAACAAACATCTTAAAATTAAACTATTTAGTGTAAACTAAACATTAAATCGTCTCAAAATAAAGGTATCATGTCTTTAAGGTTGCATTGAACTATAATAAAAAATCAGAAATAAAATTGACTTGAAATTTAATATT
>NW_017107970.1:0-201 GCF_001263275.1 Habropoda laboriosa
TGAACTCCTTCACTAAGATTAACGACGTTATTAATTTTTCATTTCTAGCCATACACATGTAGTACAATATTCATTTGCCCTAGACACCTATTCCATTTAATTCCAGAATAAAACATCGAACCTTCCATTTAATAAATTAAAACTAACCTTCAAGTCAACATAGAAGAGACATGCAACGCTGAAATGATACTTTCACGCGGT
>NW_017107971.1:0-201 GCF_001263275.1 Habropoda laboriosa
TAATTTCACAGAGCAAAACCATCCATCTCCATTCCCATGCATCACCATCAAGACAGACAGACAGACAGACAGACAAACACATAGAGCCGGCGCATTAATCGAACAATTTCCATTCATTCCTCCATCCACCGTGTACACCCCTAAACTCTTCTCAAGCTCAACTCCGCAATTTATTACCGATGACCATTTATTTTGGCAAAT
>NW_017107972.1:0-201 GCF_001263275.1 Habropoda laboriosa
GAAAAAAAATCAACTTACTGTAAAATTCATTTAGACTTGAAATTTTAACAAGACGCTCAAAAAAAAGCATATCTTGCAAGTGAACCGTTTGTGATTCTCTTCGATTCTGCGGAATAACGTTTACGAAGAAAGGATCTTTCGGTTTGTCTGCTGTTGGTGTAAAGTTTCAACTTTAAACTTAAACGTTATTCGATAAGTTAT
>NW_017107973.1:0-201 GCF_001263275.1 Habropoda laboriosa
GCGAGAAAACTGCAGTATTACAGTTTATATTCGTTAGAACACGTTTTACGTGGCGAAACATGCAGAATACTGAGAAAACAGTCGTTTGTAGTACTGCAAAACGCGGGTTGTCGCGCGAAAACATCAGTATTCCCAGTGTATATTCGTTAAAACACGTTTTACGTGGCGGAATATGCAAAATAAAGAGCAGGCAGTCATTTT
>NW_017107974.1:0-201 GCF_001263275.1 Habropoda laboriosa
AAATATCTGACGTTCACATGCGTAGTCAGTGAAAAAAACAATAAGTGAAGGAGTTAACGAAACCAGATTTGACATTCTTAAGGGTACCAAGCAGGTTTTTTCGTAATTTTTAGACAATCATGAAAATACAAATAATTTTAGAGAATCTATACACTTTTATATTTTTTCTTCTCTGATAAAAAATAGAAAATAATATTGTAT
>NW_017107975.1:0-201 GCF_001263275.1 Habropoda laboriosa
CGCCTGTTATCGATCGGTACAACATGTATACGTTTTTCTTCTTTTTTTCGAATTATAATAAAGCATAATCTGTCCGATGGATCGATAAATTCGTGGCACACGACCGATTATGCTTAGGTTGTGTTTCTTCTTTTTCTGCTTCTTCTTCGTTCGTGAATAACTTGAAGAAAATATGAGCTTCGATGTTGCCATCTTGCAGCA
>NW_017107976.1:0-201 GCF_001263275.1 Habropoda laboriosa
CCTAATTATCCTCCAAACGGTTCCGCAATTAGCGAACAACTCCTCCATTTTGTAACATTTTTATTTTAAAAAATTCGAGAGAGAAGTTCAAAGTTACATTCATACCCTCTGAAAAAATTGACACTTTTCATTCGGTTGATTGTCTATAAAAAAAAGTCCCAAAGTTTGCTTATTTCTAGACGTCTCAAGATGGTGCACCCC
>NW_017107977.1:0-201 GCF_001263275.1 Habropoda laboriosa
ATATAGCGAAATTTTCAAAAATACCAAAGAAGAGCTTAATGTTATTCCCAAAAAGAATTTGACACCATTTTTGAGTAATCAACGCTCTAAGACTAAAATATACAACGAAGCAAAATGTATGAAAAATGAAAAACAGAGCAGTAGGCAATTCGGACAAGTGTTACGGTAAACGCGATTGGAAATTCTTAACAGAAAATTCAA
>NW_017107978.1:0-201 GCF_001263275.1 Habropoda laboriosa
ATTTGACTGAAGGATGAATGATTAATTGCGTTTTTGTATAAAAATCATATTTCTGATATTAAAATTGAAATATTGAAAATTTGTCTACCACTTAAGTATCGTAATTGTGTCTGTTCGTTTCGAATAAAGAAGATCTACTCGTAACACTATTGTTACATGATATTGAATTTAATTTGAAAGAAACAGGTGTACTGAAACGAA
>NW_017107979.1:0-201 GCF_001263275.1 Habropoda laboriosa
TGGGAACATTTATTTGTTGGAATTATTCCGAACGACGAAATATTTAATTATTTGTATTTGCCCGCACCATCGTAGTTCTTAAATTCGACGCGCTCCACAAGAATGCACTGCAGAATCGTACGCCGTTTTGAGTACGACAGTTGCCGCAGTATGTTATGTGAAAGTCGCGAAGAACTACTATCGCCTAGCCGACGTTATAGG
>NW_017107980.1:0-201 GCF_001263275.1 Habropoda laboriosa
CTGAAAAATGAAATCGCACTGATCTGAAATTTACGTATATTGTTTGGCGTTTTGGAAAGGGAAAAATGACTAAAATTTTTTCCTCACCAGTAGCCCTAGAAACATATGCGTATTCCAGATTTGTGCAACTCCAATTTTTAGGGGTTGCAAATTTTTACGACCAATCAGTTCGATCGACATTTCACTGCTTGAACTTCTATT
>NW_017107981.1:0-201 GCF_001263275.1 Habropoda laboriosa
CAAATTTGTATTCGGTACCAAAGAAAGGTAAGACTTCGTTGGTCACATTTTGTTTTAGGAATTGTTTTTAAAGTCGATATATTCAGTTATCTGTATTTTCCCCCACCATCGTAGTTCGAAAATTCGACGCCGACGTCTAGAATGCACAGCAGAATCGTACTCCCTTTAGAGTACGAGTATCCTACCGGTACGTTACGTTAA
>NW_017107982.1:0-201 GCF_001263275.1 Habropoda laboriosa
GCACAGAACTATTATAACCATGTGCGACGTTATATGTGTGTATTCGCTTTGTTTAACAGTAACACCAGAACCGTTTGAGCTTTGAATAACGAAGCACACCTTTATATTCGTGGTCGAAAATTGTAAGATTTATGGTATACATTTATCTGAAGGAATTATTTATAAAGTCGAAATATTTAAGTATCTGTATTTGCCCCCACC
>NW_017107983.1:0-201 GCF_001263275.1 Habropoda laboriosa
CAGAAGCAGTAGGACGAAATGGATCGAGGAAGATTGTTTTTGGTAGATTTTTCCGAATGTTTGATATACATACTCTACTCGAACAAAAGAAGATAAATTCACGTTTCTGGTAATATTTGTTATATTCATCGGAGTTGGAATCTACAGTCATTTTTTAGGTTATTTCAACTTAAGTGCATCCACGTTGGAAATATTTTTTTA
>NW_017107984.1:0-201 GCF_001263275.1 Habropoda laboriosa
GTCCTTACGACCGTTTAAGGTTATAAGGATAGTAGGGGTGTGTAAAGGCGAAGTTCAATGAATATAGGAAATGATAACAGGTAGACTATTTAATAAATAACACTTAGAAATTGAATGATGGATCAGCGTGTAGAGTGTGTGATGGTGAGGAAGTTTGGCAACGTGGTGGAAATTCCGCCAGGCTTGGGCCCTAGGGCTTGA
>NW_017107985.1:0-201 GCF_001263275.1 Habropoda laboriosa
CCTCGCGAATACCGCGAATTCTAAGCATTTTGCTGGGTGGTGAAGCTCGGGGAGTTGGTTTACAGTGATGGACAAATTTTCAACGACGGTGTATTTGTGGGATTCGTGAAATTTTTAGAGGGTTCCCTTTAAGACGTTGCTTTCCCGTTGCTTTTAGAGTTCAGAGCTTTCTTTTGTTCCGTTTTTTTTTTTTTTTTTTTA
>NW_017107986.1:0-201 GCF_001263275.1 Habropoda laboriosa
ATGTTTAAAAAATAAATGTTATGCACGTCTCCTTCTTTTTTTCTGCAATTTATGAACACTTCTTCTATCAACCCGAATTGAATGCCGTATGAGCGCTCTATAACCGAACAGCTCGCGAACTGATCGCCGCTGTGTGCCGCCTGAACGGGAAGCAGAGCGAAATCGGCTCCGCGCTCAACGCGGCGAAAATAGCAAATTTTA
>NW_017107987.1:0-201 GCF_001263275.1 Habropoda laboriosa
ATTTTCACGTAACGTACCGGTACGATACTCGGACTTTAATTGGGGTACGATTCTGCTATGCATCCTGAACATCGGCTCCGTATTTCCAAAACTACGATGTGAGGGATAATACACATAATTAAATATTTCGAATTTATTTTGAATTCCTTCAGCTAATTGTATACAACGGAATCTTACAATTTACTGATCCTGAATGTAAAG
>NW_017107988.1:0-201 GCF_001263275.1 Habropoda laboriosa
GCAATATTTGTACTCTAATGGTGTTTGTTTCTGCTATGCATACTGGACTCCGGCGTTCAATTTCGAACTACCATGGTGGGGGAAAATACAGATAATAAAATATTTCGAAGTTAAAAATAGTCCCTAAAACTAAATGTAACCAACGAAACCCTACCATTATTTGGTACCGAATACAAAAGTGTGGTTTGTTTTTCAATAGCT
>NW_017107989.1:0-201 GCF_001263275.1 Habropoda laboriosa
CATAAAAAATTCTGAAATAACGCAAAGAAAACGCTTCGTTACACTAGAAGACCCCCTTAAACGTTGAAAGTGGAACGCTCGTTCATCGAGATAATTAACGAACTATCAAACACGATTAAAATTTGTTTAATAAAGATGCATTAATTTTGTGATATCTTTTTACGGAGGGGAATATTAGTCGAGAGAAATTCAGTTGTCAGT
>NW_017107990.1:0-201 GCF_001263275.1 Habropoda laboriosa
CCCTAGGTTCCTACACAGTTTATTTCTACGTTAGTTTAAAAAATTTTCAAAGAAGATTCGCGACCTTTTTTACAGCGAAAAGACCTCCGAGTGCAAAGGGTTAATATTAATGCAATTACTAAGGTTGTCGTTATGGATGGATCTCGAGTGAGAGCAGTCGGTACCAAGTCGGCAATTGAAGACTCTGATCCAGTATTGGCT
>NW_017107991.1:0-201 GCF_001263275.1 Habropoda laboriosa
TATGTTTGATTACTAGGATAACGTTTAACACGTTCCGTGCCGGACCGATTTTTGGTTACTTTTTGTTCAGGCCGCGTCGGGCGTAGACTGACAGTTTTACTTTTCACCCTATACGTCTTCCGATATTTATAAGATTGCAAAAATCATGGTTATCAAGGAAAAGGTAACGTTTAAGACGCACTATAGAGCGAAGGAAAAATT
>NW_017107992.1:0-201 GCF_001263275.1 Habropoda laboriosa
GGGCAGTACGCAAATTCTTGCTATTGGTCTTGTGATGATGCCATCAGCCACCTTGACTGATACTACCCGTGGAATGCCATCGGATCCTGGGTGAAGATCCGTGATTCTGCCCAGTTTCCACCGTAATGGAGGGGTGTGGTCATCTCGGATGACGACCAGAGATCCAATGTGCACGGTTCCTGGTGAATCCAGCTGCCACTT
>NW_017107993.1:0-201 GCF_001263275.1 Habropoda laboriosa
CAGTATTGAACATTCGCGTTTTTCCGAAAGGCGCTAGCGCGAACAGAAATTTTTCAATTTAAGACGAGAGTGAAATTTTCCTAACGTTAGAACGAAGGGTTTCGAAGAACTACTATGGTTAGTAATGTTGCAGAGACTGCGACGGGGGTAGAATATTCGCGATGAACAGGTAGACGTATCGACAGAAACGTCCGCATAAAG
>NW_017107994.1:0-201 GCF_001263275.1 Habropoda laboriosa
GACTCGTAAATCGATGACTTCGGTGGATAAGGACCGAATTGTTCTTGATTTTAAAACGAGCACGAGTAGACCATGAGATTATTCACGGTGCTCGCAAAAAATCGTGAAATGTGTAAATTAAATAATCGCCGTTAAAATGCCATGGGGCGTCATTTTGTGGGTAAAACATGGTCGAAATACATTTTGATGCAACTAAGATCA
>NW_017107995.1:0-201 GCF_001263275.1 Habropoda laboriosa
TCATCGTGCTACTGAAAGTAAAGGGAGATCTAGCTGTTGTACTACTAATACATGATGTACAAAAGTTTCTATAAGTAGTACAAGTTCATACATCTCCTCCGTAGACGAATTCAGTAGTATAGCTATCGAATTAGTCACACGCCGGCGAGTTCGTTTATCGTTAATGAACTATTCTCGTTAAAATTCATCGAAGATCTTTCA
>NW_017107996.1:0-201 GCF_001263275.1 Habropoda laboriosa
AGTAAGAAAAGAACCCGGAGCGAAAAATGTACGATTTATGCCACTTCAATAATCACCGGCACATTTCGTCGAACAATTCAGTCTCCCAACCGTCTTAAATGTCGCATAACCGCGATATATCCTAATAAAGCGTGGTAGAAAGGCGAATACGCAGAGGCAGATATTAACGAAATTTACCTTTGGCAGGTACGGTCTGGCGTC
>NW_017107997.1:0-201 GCF_001263275.1 Habropoda laboriosa
CAACGCCAGTAATCAATCAAGGGGTTTTCTTTTAAAATTGATTCTACGATTAATTCCATTTCTGTCGTATTTTCATTTTCATCGGAAAAAGGTTATCTACTGTATCAACTATAGCCGTTTGTAAAACTACTTTTCCCATTTTTTTTTACATTTGAAGGACCAAGTAGAAATCGAAACCGCAGCTTAATTTCCTCGCTGTTA
>NW_017107998.1:0-201 GCF_001263275.1 Habropoda laboriosa
ATCGCGGGACCTAGATACCGGAGTGATTAAGAAAAACGAGGGAGAGACGTATGCGTAGTATGGTGAAAATGTTTCTCTCTTCTTAGGTAGTTTTAAGGTTGAAAATTTGGGAAGTTTTTGAGATTTATAAGAGGCGCCGGATGAAAGTTGTGAAAGAGAAAGCGGTGACTCACGAGTCGATCACTTTTAATGGGAAAAATT
>NW_017107999.1:0-201 GCF_001263275.1 Habropoda laboriosa
CAAATCTAATCTTCCTCGCACCCTTAAATAGCCCTATTTTTCCATCCTCGATTCACTCTCTTCAACCCAACGTCGATCTTTAATTTCTCCGATTTAAGTGTTACCCGAATGCCTGTCCTCTGTTTCGAGAAATTCAGACAAAACCGGGCATCACAAAAACGCTCGCGATCCTACATTGTTTACCTTTCTTATAAGAATTTT
>NW_017108000.1:0-201 GCF_001263275.1 Habropoda laboriosa
TGATCCTTCCTCAAGGAGCATACCGACGTCTTTCACTTTTATATTTTGAGTTTCTCCTTTCATTAGATGTTTCCATTGTATCTCATAAAACCGTGCAACACGTTCCATCAATATTCAAAGCAATACTTTCCAATCTTACCGTCTCCCAGCAAACAAATCTCTCTCGTTCTACAATGTTCATTCACTTTGGCAAACACGAAT
>NW_017108001.1:0-201 GCF_001263275.1 Habropoda laboriosa
TCCTTTGGAGAACGGCGTATATACCACATACGACGACGGTTCCAATTCTATCGGACTTGTTGGTGAACGACGTAGAACCACATTCGTTGAATGTTCTGACCGGTTCACCCCAAACCTTGTCAACGACGTGTTAACAAAACACGTTGAACCTCCAACCTTTTCCATCCTATGGAGAACGGCGTATATACAACGTACGCCGAC
>NW_017108002.1:0-201 GCF_001263275.1 Habropoda laboriosa
ACAACGAATTGCTCAATGCGAAAATAACACGAGACACATGAAATACACAAAGAAAACGCAAAAAGTAAGAGGAAAAAATTAATTAAAGAACAGAACCAGATTGAAGGAATAAGAGAACCCTAAAACTTTGCTCAAAACCAAAATAACGCTGAACTTTACGGTCCAAATAGTCCACTTAATCCGCACTCATTTGATCACTAT
>NW_017108003.1:0-201 GCF_001263275.1 Habropoda laboriosa
TTCTTATTATAAGCTAAGGGTGACGGAGTTCAGTAAGAATAGAACTGTTAACCCTTTCACTGCGGAAGATTTTAGTACGTAACGCGCTTGATAGACGGAAAACGTTCAATAGTTGCTGCAAAATCATGTTTTTGGCCATATCATTTCAAAATTTGTTTCATTCAGTTAAAATGAAAATGCGTGAAGAATCAAATTAAGGAT
>NW_017108004.1:0-201 GCF_001263275.1 Habropoda laboriosa
GTTTCGTCTTTGTCCTTATTTTTCAGCAAGATTTTAATTGTGGCTCTCTTCCATTGCTGCAGGAAGGTTCCTTGCGCAAGACAGCGGTTATACATCGACACTATGTCCGTTTTAATCGTCGGCCATGCTTTTTTGATGATTTCTGCTTCCAGCAAGTCCGGTCCCGGAGCTTTCTTGTTTCCAAGATTCCGGACCGCACCT
>NW_017108005.1:0-201 GCF_001263275.1 Habropoda laboriosa
GTTTGTAAAACCCAAGGTGACCTTGATTTCGCCATGAAAACAAACCGTTTTCGAAATTTTTTTACTGATTTCTATTACACACTCCATACCCTGCAACTCTCGTTGTAAACTTTTTCTTGTCAGCTGGCTGCAAGTGGATGAAAAATCGTGCGTCGCGTTAGAGGTAACACCCTGTATGTGCATAGGTCGCATCCTCGTTCA
>NW_017108006.1:0-201 GCF_001263275.1 Habropoda laboriosa
CGTGATAATTATAGAAATTGCGATGATTAGTATAAATCTTGTAATCGGTGAAAGTAGAATAACATGTTCCGGGAAGTTCAGTATTATTGTTTATTTTAATGTAAATAATTGAGATTTCGTATAAAAATTCGTATGAAAAATCGGTTGTTATCAAAGAAAAGAAAATAATACAAATGCGTGAATTCTCTTTTCTAATGAATT
>NW_017108007.1:0-201 GCF_001263275.1 Habropoda laboriosa
GTTGTCAACTAAAAATTTTGAACGTCATAGCTAGCTAGACATTATTTTCATTTGAAAAAAAAATTATTAAGCATAATACTATAATCCTACGTTTAAAATGTATTTTCTTGTGGCCGCCTGACAGCAACCTGGTGTCAGGTAAATCTGGTGTGACAGTGAACGTGTTAATAAGTAAATGTTCTAATTATGTCGTGTTTTATG
>NW_017108008.1:0-201 GCF_001263275.1 Habropoda laboriosa
TTATTTAATATCTACTTCGTTCAACTCTAATACATTGCAAATTAGACACATATTCTTTAAAATAAGAAAATTATTTCTAGCACGTCTCGTTAAACAACATTTCATTTCCGTCGATATTCCACGTCCATTAGACGAGTCGGAAGATCGATCTGCTGAAAATTTCAATCTTTAACCAACTAATATTTGATCGAATTGTCCTGT
>NW_017108009.1:0-201 GCF_001263275.1 Habropoda laboriosa
AGACAGAAATATGTATATGTAGTTTCTTTTGCATTAATTTCACCTTCTGTGGCTTAATTTCTTGTTGAAACAGAGATTGGTGGGGGTAAATTTTGAAAAAGAAACGTTTTTCGAAAATTCTTCACCAGCACAACGTAGGATATTAATAACACAAGAAATTGTGTTTAATTTATCACATATGGTTATATGTATGTATATGAT
>NW_017108010.1:0-201 GCF_001263275.1 Habropoda laboriosa
CGACAATGGGCTCAGGTCCCAAAATTTTCCTATATCTGGAAAATGCCGCTGACCTCCCATGTCGTGTAAGAACAGTAGGGACCATTTTTATCCACTGTTTGACTAATAGCAATTGCGCTTAGAGTAATGGTGGCACCTAATCAAGTTTTTCGATTTAAGTGAGTGAGCGATAATCCATTCCACAAAGAACTCATAAAATTC
>NW_017108011.1:0-201 GCF_001263275.1 Habropoda laboriosa
CACGAAAGAATCAAAGTTAAGAAGTCTTCAAAACTTGCAGGCCTGGTTGTCTGTGTCATAGAGTCAAGCTCCTAACGGTTGCGTTTAGGACGCAACAGTTATTTAATTAACACGTTCAGGACGACAGTGAAATTCACGAAACGCTCACTGCTGCCAGCATTTCTTATGACCGAAGTGTGTTTTATTGTTAATACTTAATTT
>NW_017108012.1:0-201 GCF_001263275.1 Habropoda laboriosa
TGAAAATCGACAAAAAATACTATCTCCAAGCGAGACGTTATATGTGTATATTCGCTTCGTTTAACCGTAACAGGGGAACCGTTTGAGCTATTGATAAAACAAACCACACCTTTTTATTCAGTACCAGAAAAAGGTATGATTTCGTCGGTAACATTCAGTTGTAGGAATCATTTTTAAAGTGGATATATTTAATTATATGTA
>NW_017108013.1:0-201 GCF_001263275.1 Habropoda laboriosa
CTAGGTTGTTTCCGAATTTCGACACACCGAGCTCAAAAGAATCGCTATCACTGGGCTAGGAAGTGAAGGCTGGAAAGGACTGTTCAATTGGTTTATGGCTCTTTACTGCCCGGTGGGCAACGCGACCGGACAACCACCTATGTTTTATTCTTAATTCCACAAATGTGAACGGAAAATCTTCCGGGGAACGATTAAAATTCC
>NW_017108014.1:0-201 GCF_001263275.1 Habropoda laboriosa
ACGAATTGAATTTGCGTGAAACGTTGAATTACTTTCTCGCCTGTACTCCGAACGATAAATTCGGTAAACGGTGGAACGCAAAGGGAGAAATTGAAAGGTTCGGAAAAAAAAGAAATGTTTAACGAGGGTAATTTTATGCGTTTTGTAAATTGACTTTTTTCACACATGATTTCTCCCCTTTCAATAATTGCCGCTTGTACA
>NW_017108015.1:0-201 GCF_001263275.1 Habropoda laboriosa
TAGCTTTTAAATTGCACAGAAGGTCGTAAATTTTCTTAGAAAGTATTTCACAATTTTTAACAGCATCGTTTAAAATTCCACGAAATTTGATATTCGTAATTTTTAATAAATTAACTTTACCGTTATCCGTTAAATTGCACGAAATTTCGGTATCGATAGACTCGGCAACAACAAAAGGAGAGGTTGTAAATTTCCCGGTAA
>NW_017108016.1:0-201 GCF_001263275.1 Habropoda laboriosa
GATTAGTTTTTGTTACCTGGTACAGTACTGAAACGTTAAATGGCTGACGCTTGTATGCATAGTCGGAAAAGAAATCATAGGTTAAGGGGTTAAGGGTAATATACACTACCGGCCAAAAGTTTGGAAGTTACACAAAAATTCTTAACGAATTTTGTATCATTCAAATCAGTCGATATGAGATAAGTTGCTATTTATCTCCAC
>NW_017108017.1:0-201 GCF_001263275.1 Habropoda laboriosa
AAGTCAACTCACAGCCGAAACCGAGCAGATCACAAATAATCATCACACAAACAACAACGAAAACCAACGGTGTCTATCTTCTATCAACGGGGTTCAGAATCGTTAATTCGGAGCTGAACCATAGCGAGTCCGTGATCTTACAAGGTTCTAGACGTGACACGGCACCCGAGTTAAGCTAGGTTTTTCCCCAATTTTGACACA
>NW_017108018.1:0-201 GCF_001263275.1 Habropoda laboriosa
TTTTGGCCGGTAGTGTAAATCCGATATCAAGCCCTTGTCTTAATAATTTTCACGGTATCTTATCATTTTATCTAAAATTTTCTTAAAAACTGAGCTTCTTACGAAAGAAAATTTAATTCCTTCTCTTCGGTTTACCTTTGCATGTAGAATCACCCTTTGTCCGGTTCTACCACATGTCCTACCTCACTCTATATAATTTAA
>NW_017108019.1:0-201 GCF_001263275.1 Habropoda laboriosa
CATGGCTACGAAAAGACACGAATTAAGTGTAGAAAAGCGTTCTGAAGAAATTACGCTATCTAAAGAAGGGTATTCTATAAGAGAAATTGCAAAAATGTAGGAGTCTCAAAGTCATGTGTTAATTATAGTATTAAAAAGTACGGTGCTGCAGGAACTTTTTCACCTCTAATGACATACGTAAGGACTTAAAAATGCCAACGG
>NW_017108020.1:0-201 GCF_001263275.1 Habropoda laboriosa
AATTTCCATTAAAATAATTTTTGCTTTCGACACGAATTTATGGGATGACTTAATACAAATACATACGCTAAAATTCATACACATTTTTGGCAGGATTATTTTCGAAATTTTATCTTAGACACTTTCTATATAATATTCCTTTTTTAATTTGTAGTCATATCGGACGTTGAGTTAACGTAATAGTCGATTAATTTCGAAGGA
>NW_017108021.1:0-201 GCF_001263275.1 Habropoda laboriosa
ATAGAATGCAAATGTTAACTGCGTTTCAGTACCGTTGAATTAACAACTGACTTACACTTCTTGCACTTTCATTTCGTTGCGACAACAAGCCACTTAACCTTCTGAATTTATGTTCCTCTAGTGTCCAGCACGGACCGAACAATAACTCCTGCGAATGAAGTAAAATCTTGCATGTCGTGTGGCCTTTACATTTCGTCGTCG
>NW_017108022.1:0-201 GCF_001263275.1 Habropoda laboriosa
CCCCTAATTTATTTCACAGCGAAGCTAATAAAAAATCTCACACCGCACGGTGTAGCTACCTATTCCAGTCGTGGTTCGTGCAAGATGTTGGAGGGTTCGGAGTGAAAAAGTTACGGTGTCCTGTGTTGTTTGTTCATTCTGGAACCTCTGACAAAGAGTCGCGAACCCTTCAGCTAGCTTTTCCTACCCTTTTCACGAAAT
>NW_017108023.1:0-201 GCF_001263275.1 Habropoda laboriosa
TCTACTTTTCTGCAGGTTTACTTTTCTTTATAAATGCAACGATGCATCTAAGATAGGCAAATGCACTTTTTTGCTGTAGATTGATTCATCACAACAGACTGCGTGAAAAAATATTAGGGTACTGTTTCGACGCGATTTTTAATCTTTATTGATTTTCGGGTATCGCGTCTCTCACACGCCAAATTAATTTTGTGGGAGCGT
>NW_017108024.1:0-201 GCF_001263275.1 Habropoda laboriosa
TCGCGATAGATCTGGTACCACAAATCGGTCGTCCTTCCAAAAAATTCTCCGGTCACATCGATCCTCATAAATGCCACATTTACAAACCAAATTTCCTCTCTATTTAAGTAAAAATTACGCTCTATGTCCGTAACAAGTAAAACCAAAGGTTCTCGCCATAAGACGAAGAACCTTGAAACGGAAGAGGACAGAATAAAAAAA
>NW_017108025.1:0-201 GCF_001263275.1 Habropoda laboriosa
ACAATATTATGAAACATACGTCAGTTAAAATTTACAGTTCAAGTTCCGACATTTCTTCCGATGTATTTACATAGAAGATATTCCAAACAATAAATTGAAAATTACAAATTTTCGACTTGCCGCACTTTTGTCGCGAGAGTGCATTATATATACTTCAATGGTTTTCAAAATGAGGTAAACGTTGGCAAATCACACGAAGAG
>NW_017108026.1:0-201 GCF_001263275.1 Habropoda laboriosa
TGGTCATGATTCATTTAAAAAATAATCAATAAAATGCATTCAAACACAATTACTAGAATAGGAATACCACAACACAGCATAATGTATGTACAATCATATTTGTGTACTTCTATATGTACGTATGTTTCTATTACTAATCATTTTACTCAATTAAAGTAATAACTTAGGCACATCAGATTACCTATGCACACGGCATTTTTC
>NW_017108027.1:0-201 GCF_001263275.1 Habropoda laboriosa
CGTTATTTTAAGCGCCTGTAATTCCTTAGTCTTACAATAACATGTCTAAGACATATATGTTCATAACATACGATAAAAAAAATACAATTTTATGTACACAATAAAGATTAGTTCATATAGCAAAAATTCTAGTGTGGATCAGAAGAGACCCGGCGTTGGCGTGCCGCGTCGCTGTTTTCGGTCGGCTGTTCGAGGGTTAAC
>NW_017108028.1:0-201 GCF_001263275.1 Habropoda laboriosa
TGTCACTTAAAAAGTTTTCTAGTGAACGAAATAGATGGTAATCCAATGTTCAGGGAAATATGGCGGATGTGATATTAATTCCTAGTTCAATTGTCCAATTTCTTCTATTTTTATTTTTCAAATCTGATCATTTAGCAGCATAGTATGAACGAATGGAAAAGTATTTTCATGCTCCACAAATTTACCAAATGTACTTCTACA
>NW_017108029.1:0-201 GCF_001263275.1 Habropoda laboriosa
ACGTAGCACGCTCGATCGAGAGCTTTCACACTGTCGTTATTGTAACCGTCTCTCTCTCTCTCTCTCCGAGCGTGGTGGACCTCCTTGACAAATCACACGGGCGTTCATTGAAACGAGAATTTGTTACGATCGTTACGGCTTCCCACTTGTGTACTGTCTTGCTCAGCGTCGTTAATTTCTGCTTTGGCAAGAGTGTGAGTT
>NW_017108030.1:0-201 GCF_001263275.1 Habropoda laboriosa
GATTTTCCTTGGAAGGAGTGGGGCCCTACCTGCGGGTGCGTGGAATCCTCGCTGTCCTTCGGTAACGCGTCGGAAATTCCCGCCAGGTCAACCCTCGGCCGAAAGTGCCGTTACACGCGCGTGTGGACTGACCCTTCAGTAATACCTGGTTCATGACACGTCTTCGGTTATTGAGGACGCGGAAAAGTCGAAATTCTAAAG
>NW_017108031.1:0-201 GCF_001263275.1 Habropoda laboriosa
ATATGACGCCGGTGTCCAGAATGCATAGCAGAACCGTACGCCATTTGGAGGACGAGAATTGTACCAGTATGATATGGGAAGGCCGCGAAGAACTACTATAACCATTTGCGACGTTATATGTGTATATATGCTTCGTTAACGAGTATCAACGGAAACGTTTGAACTTTGAATAACAAAGCATACCTTTGTATTCGGTATCAA
>NW_017108032.1:0-201 GCF_001263275.1 Habropoda laboriosa
GTGGATACAGGCTCTACTTTGAACCGCATACTTTATCTCCGAAGAACGTTAACAAATTGTGGGATTAACCTTTAATTACTCAATCGGAGTACCTATTTAGTTACTTCGTCCTATATTACACGATTTATCACGGACGTAAGGAATTTCTTCGCGGACTTTCGCGAAACGTTAACCGAACTTTATGTCTAACTTAGAAAACGT
>NW_017108033.1:0-201 GCF_001263275.1 Habropoda laboriosa
TAGAATTCGTATTAAATATGAATTACCAGAATGAAATACAAATTAAGTTGATTGTAAACATTACTACTTCATTAACCCTTTGCGGTCCAAATAGTCCAGTTAGTCCGCTCTCATTTGGTCACTCTCGAGCAGTACCACGTAGTTTCCCTTTATTTCAATATTTCAGCGCAATATTGGTTGTAAAATACTAAGTTTCGGTAT
>NW_017108034.1:0-201 GCF_001263275.1 Habropoda laboriosa
ATCACCTATCCGACGTTATATGTGCATATTCGCTTCGTTTAACAGTAACACGGCAACCGTTTTTGCTATTGAACAAACAAACAACACCTTTGTATTCGGTATCAAAAAAAGGTAACAATTCGTTGGGAACATGTATTAGTGGGGAATATTTTTAAAGTCGAAATATTTAGTTATCTGTATTTGCCCCTACCATCGTAGAGA
>NW_017108035.1:0-201 GCF_001263275.1 Habropoda laboriosa
TCTAGAAATTGTAAAAGTCCAACAGCAAAAATCCTTACCGCCAAGTTGGGGTTCAAACATGGTGGGGCGTCCTTGCTCATTCTCCGGCTTGTTCTTCGGTTGGTGGTTTCGATAGAAAGTAGAAACCTGGTCTGATAGGGAGGGGTATAAGCTAATAAGCTGAGGCACCCTGAGTCCTTCTAAGGACGACCCACACTAGTT
>NW_017108036.1:0-201 GCF_001263275.1 Habropoda laboriosa
ACTTTGGGAGTTTGGAGTTCCTGTTTGCGGTGTTTCGATGCCTCAGATCACTGAAAACTCTTTGACGTGTCTTTATTTTTTTTATTTCTTTATTTTGGGAATCTAGAATTCCTGTCTGCGTTGTTTCGATGCCTCATGTCACTGAAATCTCTTTGATGTGTCTGGGAATAACGGGAATTTAAAATTGACGAGATAACTATG
>NW_017108037.1:0-201 GCF_001263275.1 Habropoda laboriosa
TTTTGTTCCGCCTGCACACGCTGCCCTTCCTCCCTCTCTCTCTCTCTTTCTCTCTGGAGAGTGTCCTTTCTCTCTCTCTCTTTCTGGAGAGTGTCCCCTCTCTCTCTCTCTTTCTCTTTCTGAAGAGCGTGTCTCCTCTCCTTTTCTCTCTTTCTGGAGAGTGTGTTCTCTCTCTATCTTTCTCTTTCTGAAGAGTGTGTC
>NW_017108038.1:0-201 GCF_001263275.1 Habropoda laboriosa
TTCGTCCTCTTCTATTTTCCTCACAAATCTACCGTTTACGAGAAAAACGCTGTAAATTAGTAGTGCGAAAACCCTCTACATTTTTAGCGAATTAGGGGTGTACACATCTATCGAGCTCCAAATTGACCAATTCTTGTTACAATTCTTTCCCCGCCCCATTACACAAATTCCTACACACACGCACTTTCGAAACACCCTGTA
>NW_017108039.1:0-201 GCF_001263275.1 Habropoda laboriosa
AAATTTACCGATTTATTTCGTTTACGTCTCGGCGATGATATGGACAGGTGTGAAATATTTAGGCACTATGGTTTAGTAATTAATGCACGTAAAAGGTAACTCGTTGTCGTATCTTTTCGAAACAGTATAAAATCTCCGATATCGTTGGAATAAGCTTGCAAGTTTTTTGGAAAATTATTTCAACCCTTTCGTAACCGCATT
>NW_017108040.1:0-201 GCF_001263275.1 Habropoda laboriosa
TCGTTCGTAGGACTTTTTTTTGTTCACGAGAAAGCTAATTAAAAGAAGTTACTCGAGCTGGGCCGTCAGATCAATATTTCTATAACGCATTTCTTACGATGACGAGTAACTTGTATTTATAGAAAATCGCAGGATCGTGATAGAGAGGGATCTAATGATCGATCGTGGGAGAATAGTCACATGTTAGAAACTCTAACGAGC
>NW_017108041.1:0-201 GCF_001263275.1 Habropoda laboriosa
GTACCAAGCTTTCGCCATAAACCCAGACGGCCCCCATGGGCGCGGGATTGGGATACGCCCAATCAGCGCGGTCGCCCAAATAGACCCATCCGGGTACAGGATGGACGCCTACCTGTCTAGGGCCACTTGTGAGGAGGTATCCCCACGATACAGGTGTAACGGAGTGACTTTCCAACACTACCAATTGTCCAGATTGGTCCC
>NW_017108042.1:0-201 GCF_001263275.1 Habropoda laboriosa
CAAGAGTAGTGCTTTGGCAATGTGAGCCCACGCCCCCACTTCCTGGGACTTTCCCATATTTAATCCTTTCGCTACGGTAGATTTTAACGCGTACCTGGCGGTAAATTATAAACCACGTCTGGAAAATTTGTTATTTGGCCGTATCGTTCTGAAATTCGGTTTATTGAATTAAGGTGAAAGCGCGTAAAGGATGAAATTAAG
>NW_017108043.1:0-201 GCF_001263275.1 Habropoda laboriosa
CGGATGCTCAAAACTAACCAGTGCATGACCAGACTAGGTGACGATACAATTCGTACCGGTCCACAACTTTCTAGACATAATTAAACCGTGAATTCCATCGTGTTGCGCAACTTCTGTTATAAAGTCGGAATTTCCTTTAGTCGACGGAATATCTAGCGATATTATTACGCACGATAAATAGAATTCAATTGGAGAGAAGCT
>NW_017108044.1:0-201 GCF_001263275.1 Habropoda laboriosa
CCTTATCAGATTCCATCGGGTTGCACAGCCTGACGAGGTCCGTGACATGCTGCATGCCCCGCGGACCTTACGACGTAACCTCTTTCCTTTATTTCTTCCTCTCTCCGTGACCCTTTTCTTGCCCCGTTCACTTTTCTCCATTTCATCTCGCCTGATTCATTTTTCCCGATTTACCGAGACGTTTAAAACACCGGATTAAAA
>NW_017108045.1:0-201 GCF_001263275.1 Habropoda laboriosa
ACGAGACATCGCGTGCCACGCTGTGAAATATCTACAGTGGGCGCTTTGTATGTACATACACCGCTTCAGATCGATTGATTAGAATCGCGTGCATTTATTTCCAACTCACTTTTGATAAATGGCGTACAAGCACGCGTATGTTCACGCCAGTTACTTCTTCGCTATGATATGTCGAAAAATTAACGTCCGAAGTCGAGCATA
>NW_017108046.1:0-201 GCF_001263275.1 Habropoda laboriosa
GTTAAACGTATACCCTAATCGAAGATTAATTCCCTAACGATGATTAAACCACGAATGCTCAAACTGATCCTTGAAGACACGCTTATTAAAACGTTATCCAAGATAAAAAGAATTAATCCCTCGACGAAATATTAAACCCTAATGATTATTTTACAGAGAATTGCCAAACCTGAAACACTCACCTCACGAACACCTTAACAC
>NW_017108047.1:0-201 GCF_001263275.1 Habropoda laboriosa
ATACAGTGTACAATATATAAAGTGGACTGATAAGAATTATCACCTTGAATATCTCGGGAATCGTAAAAGTAGGGAAAAAATTTTTCGAATGAAAGGGGATAAAAAATTTGTCACCTTTCCAGCGAAGTAGGAAGATATGGTAGTGTATGCGAGAGCAACCGATTAATTTTCATCGATGCAAAATTTTGACCACATTGTTAG
>NW_017108048.1:0-201 GCF_001263275.1 Habropoda laboriosa
AGACGAGGCTGTATAAAGAACTTTGGAATTCGAACGATTCGTGGAGTGATTGTTTCTATATTTCAACAAAATTCACCGGATACTTGAAAAAAGGCATCTTAATAATTTCTGTAATTTAAAGTATGCAATCTGAAATCCGTTATTTTCACGGGTTTGGTAGTTCTGGTGTTAAATAATAGCGTCTTTAACAGAAAAACAAGA
>NW_017108049.1:0-201 GCF_001263275.1 Habropoda laboriosa
TCGAAACGAGTAGATTGTCTGTCAGTTGATACTCGAGCTAGTCGATTGAACGGAAATTCCAGTATCCATTTCTACTCTACAACACTCGCAAGGAGTTCCAGCGAATATTGTAATTTAACAAACACAAAGTACGTAAGTAATCGAATGGCTTGTCGATTTAGCAAAGATTACCGAAAACTCGTCGCGTTTCCATCGAATCCG
>NW_017108050.1:0-201 GCF_001263275.1 Habropoda laboriosa
CAGCTGTATTCCAGATTGTATTCGTTTAAACACGTTTTACGTAGCGAACCATGCAAAATAAAGCGAAAACTGTCGATTGCAGTACTGCAAAACGTGATAGTAGCTTGAAAACAGCAGTAATTCATTTTATATTCGCCATAACACGTTTTACGTGGCGAAACATGCAAAATAAAGAGAAAACAGTCGTTTGCAGTACTGCAA
>NW_017108051.1:0-201 GCF_001263275.1 Habropoda laboriosa
GGACATTCTTCGTGTACAATTTCGAAAGGAAGAAACACTTTCTGCCACTTTCTTTCTATTTCTCAATCTATTCTATTCTTTACCATTAAAGGAAATAACCTTACTGTGAATTGATCGAAGCTTTGGTCACATCTAAGGCTCGATTAATTCAAATTGCAATAGAAATTCGGCGCTACCTACGCACACACTGAAAACATCTTT
>NW_017108052.1:0-201 GCF_001263275.1 Habropoda laboriosa
TGCATTGATGAAGGAAGTATAGTAGGTTTCGGAAAACTTGCAATGCTTCAGAGAATAAAGCTTTGAAACGGTGTTTCAAGTTAAATTCTACCTATTTTCATCGGTAGTGACATACACTACGGTCGCACACTTACCGCCGGTCAATCGCTAAAGAGAAACGAAGGGGCTGCTCTCTGGAAACTTGGTCGGATTACGTTAGAA
>NW_017108053.1:0-201 GCF_001263275.1 Habropoda laboriosa
AACGTTCAGTTTAATACTCCAACTTGACCCACTTCGAAGATCCTCCCCAAAAACTCCACACCTAGCCTCGAGAAACTCCGAACACATCAAGGCACCGTATCTACCAGAGCACATGAGTCCAACTTTCTCAATTCAATCCCGGGGAAGGCTGCAATTTAACCGTTCCGCAAATTCTCAGAACGTCGAACAAGGGGCAGCAGT
>NW_017108054.1:0-201 GCF_001263275.1 Habropoda laboriosa
CAGGTTAGGAGACACGGATTAAATTTTCATATTAATCTCGAAACGATTTAATCGCGACGTATTGTAGTCCCATTAGAAGAGAATGTCTTTCGCTTTCATGTTTAAATTTGGACTTATCAGTCGAGAGAAAGAGACCATCTACACAGCGATAAAAATATGAAACTATGGTGTTAAATTTCTTTCGTGGAACAAGAACAATCC
>NW_017108055.1:0-201 GCF_001263275.1 Habropoda laboriosa
TATTTTCCCCCACATCGTAGTTCGAAAATTCGACGGCGGAATCCAGAATGCATAGCAGAATCAAACCCCATTTACAGTACGAATTTCGCCGAAGTAGGTTATGTTAAAGTGGCGAAGGACTACTATCGCGTTGCCGACGTTATAGGTGTATATTCGTTTCGTTTAACAGTTACACGGCAACCGTGTGTGATATTGAAGAAC
>NW_017108056.1:0-201 GCF_001263275.1 Habropoda laboriosa
GCGCTACGCTTGAATGTAACACTGTTAGAAGCGTCATTCTCGCTTGCAACATCGTTAACTCCTTTTATATTCGAATGCACAATGTTGCAAACGCGTTCTGGATTTGCAACTTTGTTGCCGAAAGTCGCTCCCAAAAACTGCACAATGTTGCAAACGCGTTCTGGGTTTGCAACTTTGTTGTCGTGAAAATTTTCACATTGT
>NW_017108057.1:0-201 GCF_001263275.1 Habropoda laboriosa
TATAAATGTGTGCTTGTTTCTTCAATATCTCACAAGGCTCCCTTGTTACTGTTAAACGAAGCGTATTCACACCTATAACGTCGGCTAGGCGATAGTAGTTCTTCGCAACATTAACCTTACTTAATGCGGCGATATTCGTACTCTACTGGTGTTTGATTCCGCTATGCATTCTGGACGTGGCGTCGTATTTTCGAACTACGC
>NW_017108058.1:0-201 GCF_001263275.1 Habropoda laboriosa
GAAACTTAAACTGAAACTTTAAAAGCGATTTTCTCGAAACCATGTTTTGCGAAATGGTTGCCACGATATCTCAATAACGGTGTGCCCGATGTTAATGAAATTTTGCGTGGATATTCCAAAATGTCGTGATTATCGTCAGAACCAAAATTGTAAAGATATTTGCAAAATTGCCATTGTAATTAACAAATTAATCTCACCACT
>NW_017108059.1:0-201 GCF_001263275.1 Habropoda laboriosa
CAACAAAGACCTGCCTTCATTTTTCTCAAGCAGCTGCACCTGGACTCTCTTCAGATGAATGCAATGGATTTTTAAATTTTCCCTCCCTTTTTCCACTCTGGTCTCTCCCTCACTCTCTTTCTCTCTTTTTGATTCTTTTTAGCCCCTCTCTCTCTCTGACTCTCCCTCACTCTCTTTCTCTCTCTCTCTGAGACTCTCTGA
>NW_017108060.1:0-201 GCF_001263275.1 Habropoda laboriosa
GCGAAGAGTAATTTTCGACGTTTTACTTCGCTATCATCAAGATCTCTCTCTCTCTCTCTCTCTCTTTCGCTCGCTCGCGTGCAATTTCTGCCCCAACGCGGGCCAAACTTTTAGGTGTCTCGCTGGCCAGTGACGAAGCGTCGAGCCAAGCGGTTTCTTTCCGCTATCGATACGCGCGACGTGCGTATCTCCCGGGGACGA
>NW_017108061.1:0-201 GCF_001263275.1 Habropoda laboriosa
CATTTTTTCCAACGTTCGTTCTTATCAGAATTTATTTGTACATTCAACATTCTTCGTTATCAATTACTATCTATAGCGAATTGATGAAAACACTCTGTGTGGCGCACTCAGGATTTAATCTTGAGGAGAGCCGAGTAGAACGGATAAAACTATTTTTAACCGAAAATCCTGCTTACGTGACCGCTAATTCGTAAGTATAAT
>NW_017108062.1:0-201 GCF_001263275.1 Habropoda laboriosa
GTAACTGGTGGCTTGACGTCAAACATCGGACTCCTCCGTTCTTCTGTCACGTTTAATTACCTCCGCTTCCTTTCGGTTTGCTATCCGTGAAATCGGGCGAAATATTTGAAATACAGATGAGACGAGAATTGAAATAATAATTGCACTGGTATTTCGATTTTCCAAAACGATAGAGAATGTTTCGACGAGGAAAAATGGGTT
>NW_017108063.1:0-201 GCF_001263275.1 Habropoda laboriosa
TGATGGTGGAATTTCCTGACTCCTGCGACTTTCGGTGATCCACGAGGGAAACGTCCACTTCGCGGGTATCTTAATCGGCCAGCGACTTAATCAGTTCGCAAACCACGAACTTCAGAAGATGTATATTCATCGAGCATAGACGAGCAGGAATTTAAGTGGTGAGAATTATTATTTTCTAGGAAAACTACAAGTGCGATGCCT
>NW_017108064.1:0-201 GCF_001263275.1 Habropoda laboriosa
GAGGAGAAGAAATTAATAGCTAGGCTTAGAGTGGGAAACAGAATGGGTAGAAGGTAGCACTGGGCAAAGGAAGAAATGTGGACATGTAGAATATATAAAGTAAAAAAGGAAGATATACGACCCATACTGGTAGAATGCGAGGAAACGAAATGTAATAAAGAGATAAAAGAAGTGCTAATACACAATAGAAAGGAGCTGCAA
>NW_017108065.1:0-201 GCF_001263275.1 Habropoda laboriosa
TTTCAGCTCTGAATCCTCTATAGCCCGTAAAAAGAGAATTGCATAGAACTCTACCTCTCCGTACCTCTGCAGTGCAGCGTTTTCGCGGTATCAAGGGCAGGAGCGGCCAGGTGGCGAATTAATTACGAGGTCGAGGCACCGGTCACACCTCGCTAGCCACCGAAAGCTCCCGAGGAACGCGAGTTCCCCCTTTGCTCTGTT
>NW_017108066.1:0-201 GCF_001263275.1 Habropoda laboriosa
TCAGACTCGATCGAGAGTCTTCCAACTTTCAATACGGCCATCAGGATTAATTTCCCGGTGACCCGCGTCTTGAGTAACCGTCGCGAGCGAGCGTAAACAGGATTTACAACCCTATGAAATTCACCGAAGAATTGCAAAGGACGCAAACACTTCCAGTTATTAAAATCGAAATATTTTATTTGCCGTAATTTCTTTTTCTAT
>NW_017108067.1:0-201 GCF_001263275.1 Habropoda laboriosa
TTGACCGTGCAATGACACGAGACAGTTTGTCCTAATGCTTCCGTAACATTGGATTGGACGTAGCGGTCCAGTAACGTGGCTCCAAGATCGCCAGATTTATCCGCGTACGATTTTTTTCTCTGGAAATATTTGAAACAGATAGCGTTCAGTACACAACACAACAGATGAACTGCAAAGAAGGATCACAAACACATGTGAAAT
>NW_017108068.1:0-201 GCF_001263275.1 Habropoda laboriosa
AAAATACAGATAACTAAATATTGCTTCTTTAAAAATATTCCCTACAAATAATTGTTCCCAACGAAATCTTATAATTTTTGATCCAGATTATAAAGTTGTGCTTGGTCCTGCATTATCTCACTTGGTTGCCGTGTTGCCGTTAAACGAAGCGAATATACACCTATAACGTCGGCTAAGCGGTAGTAGGTCTTCGCGACTTTC
>NW_017108069.1:0-201 GCF_001263275.1 Habropoda laboriosa
AAAATTAATATGGATAAGTTCCACAGATTTTTAAAAGCTCGCTGCTTTATAGTCCATTACGTTTCTCGTTTTACGAGTCTCCGTTCCAACTGGAGACGGTGTACCTTTATCGTTTTCGGGTCGGAGAGAGTCGTTCTGCGTGAAAACTTCTTATACGCGCAATTTATACTTTTCTGCTCTACTACGAGTTTCGTTTAATCG
>NW_017108070.1:0-201 GCF_001263275.1 Habropoda laboriosa
GACGCAATTCACACGATTAGCCCCTTAACCTATGATTTCTTTTCTGACTGTGCATCTAAGCGTCAGCCATTTTCTCTTTTAGTACTGCATCAGGTAACAGAAACTAATCTGTCACAGATTAATTACATTTACCAAGCGTCAGTCTTACAAATTAAACGAAAATTAGGATTACAATGAATTTTTCTTGCTGGTATAACTATT
>NW_017108071.1:0-201 GCF_001263275.1 Habropoda laboriosa
TTCTTTTTCCGGGAAATTAGGGACGACTGTGCTGAGATTTGAGGGATTCACGGTGGAACAAGTATATGGTGGATTTTGGAAATGATTCTCAGGGATGATGTTGAGATTCGAGGAGGTTTTTGTAGAAGAATCGTATCGTGGTTGTGGAACAATTTTTTTGGGATACTTGAAGTTGGTATTCAGATTTGAAGGACTGCTGTG
>NW_017108072.1:0-201 GCF_001263275.1 Habropoda laboriosa
GAAATATCTCACAAAGTACTGATTTTTCTAACATGATACCCGAATACTTTTATACGTGAAATGCTCCACAGAGTCGATCTACGTAAAAAAAATATGCAGTTCCATTCAGAAAACAGTGCATATGTTCTTCCTACCAAAAGTGAATCAGTAGAAAGATTCAACTTTCTCGTTTACAAGAGATTGAACCCATGCCAATTGTAC
>NW_017108073.1:0-201 GCF_001263275.1 Habropoda laboriosa
CTTGTTTTGACACTTTGCACTCGAGTGGCGACTGAGAAGCGACGTTATTGTTTACCATTTGGTTAAAAAATTGATTTTACAGGACAATTGGTCCTTGCGGGCCTCTCGTAAATTTATACGCAGAGAAATAGTTTGTACGAAGCAAGCTTTAATACGAAAATTACGTTGAATATAGAAGTAAAACTGGTTTGAAATTTACCT
>NW_017108074.1:0-201 GCF_001263275.1 Habropoda laboriosa
GACATTTAACCTTTACGTTCTTCGATTATTTAATATCGGTAAAAGGTGTCCTTCTCCCGAAAAGAGTCTGAAAATTGAGCTCAATTAGAACGAACGAGCAAATTAAATAAACGCCGCTAGAATCAGGAAGGAATAACGGGGCCAGGGAATTAGAAGCAGTCCCACGATTGTGCTTTAAAAAATTAATCACCGAGCAATCAA
>NW_017108075.1:0-201 GCF_001263275.1 Habropoda laboriosa
GCAGAATAACGGCTCGGTAGCGTTTCAATTATTACAGATACAGCTAATGTCTGGTATTAGGTGTCGTCCGGCGTTAAGGGAACTCCCTCTACTCAGGTTCCTTAAATCGAGTGCTGAATTGGGACATATGTGTCCCTTTGATCACGAAAGGGTTGAACATCGTACATCCCCAGAATTAATATACTAAGCAGCGAAGTCTCT
>NW_017108076.1:0-201 GCF_001263275.1 Habropoda laboriosa
CGTCGTCAAGCTGTGACATTTAATTAAAGATATTAAAAACGCCGACTTATTCACTTCTATGATGTATAAAGATACAAAAATTTATTTGGAAAATATCGAATCAGAATTACGAATTCAGAAAATGTCATTGGTTCAGTAAATGAAAGTTTAATAACCGTCTTCCTTTTTTAATTGAACTAAATGCACACAGTTAGCTACATA
>NW_017108077.1:0-201 GCF_001263275.1 Habropoda laboriosa
CGCGGGGATATTTTATTTTTTGATTGCAGACGTCTTTAGCCGGGGAATTTTAAGGCGAATCGCTGATAAGAAGTTCGCGGAGCTCAAAATCTCGCCGCGTCCTTTCCCTTATCGCGGTATTTGCTCCGCGGAACGTGTAGTCTCTCGTTCATAAGTTTTCGCAGATTAACTGGATAGCAAACGTGAATACTCGTTGAAAAA
>NW_017108078.1:0-201 GCF_001263275.1 Habropoda laboriosa
AAATTTATACTCATTTTGCCAAATCGCTTTAATTATAAATCATTTACATTCTAAGCAATTTTCAAAGTTCCGCGTGCACCAAAACTTTTAATAAGATAGAACAGGCGAACAAAGTTTAGGACGACGCAGTGTGAGATGGATGCAGATCGTAACTGACTTTGGTTTTCCTATAGTCAGACGCCTTTCACATACTCGTCACCA
>NW_017108079.1:0-201 GCF_001263275.1 Habropoda laboriosa
CGCGGGTGAATGTAAATCTCCGACAAGGATCACGTCGGGTGGTTTAGGTGCACGAACCAGAGGATCGAGCGTGTACTCTACGAGGGAAGTTAACTGTTTCGCGATGAGGAAGAATCCAAAATTTACGCCCTATTTTTTCACACAGATTAATCTTCCAACAGCCAGTTCTATCTTACGGTCACGTGAATTTCATCCTTCTCG
>NW_017108080.1:0-201 GCF_001263275.1 Habropoda laboriosa
AAGTGTCAAATGAAAGAAATTGTAACAACGTCATCGATAATTAGGTCCCCAAATCTCGTTCTGCGAACTGACCTTCGTCACCGCGGATATTAAACGCGTCTCTCCTCTCGTCGGTTTCGTTTACACGCCAACTGTCGGACACGCTCCAGTGAGCCGAATAAATACCACTGTCGCAATTTAATTCCAAGAAAAGTCGGCAAG
>NW_017108081.1:0-201 GCF_001263275.1 Habropoda laboriosa
GGTAGAACTTTTGTACGAATACGCAAAGGTGTATCAGTACTGTGAAGTACAAATTTATAATTATACCAGTCTTTTGTGAGAATTATTGCAAAGCTGAAAAAAATTACGTTAATTGTGTACGAAAAGGAATATGAAATAATAGAGGATTTTAAATATATCAGATTAATAAAAGTTTTCACCTACTGAAACCTTTAAAGAAAC
>NW_017108082.1:0-201 GCF_001263275.1 Habropoda laboriosa
TTTTCCATACTTCGCGCTGCGAGAGGAGAGAAGTAAGTTGTAACGAGAAAGAATTTCTATATTAAAAAATTGAAAAAGAAGGAAAATAGAAAAATATAGGTAAATCGTTATGATTTCACTGAAAAATATTGTCCTTGTTCTAGGATTCGAATGAAAGTGTACGAAATATTAAATCTCTTTACAGTGAAATTGTTGAGAGTA
>NW_017108083.1:0-201 GCF_001263275.1 Habropoda laboriosa
ACCGACCCAAATGATCGAGTTTACCGGACCGATAAACAATTTTTTTCATCCCGCTGGACCATCGCGATCATCTAGCCCGAGAGTTTTCGAGCTTCTAGAAATTAAACACGCAGCAGGACGGATGTTGCAGGTACGCAGAGCAACCGCGCGACGTTCAGCGTCTTCTCCCTCCGATATCGTTTCGATCCGCGGGATAGCGGG
>NW_017108084.1:0-201 GCF_001263275.1 Habropoda laboriosa
CTGGACTTCGGCGTCGAATTTTCGAACTAAGATGTGGGGGCAAACACAGATAATTATATATTTGGACGTGAAAAATTATTTCTAAAACTAAATGTGACCAACGAAATCTTGTCTCTTTTTGGTACCGAAAAAGAAGTAGTGCTTGGTTCTTCAATATCACACACGGCTGCCATGTTACTGTTAAACGAAGCGAATGTGCAC
>NW_017108085.1:0-201 GCF_001263275.1 Habropoda laboriosa
TGATCGTAACAATAATTCAGACATGATTTCGGGATCAAAAAATCTTGGAAAATTGTCAAAAAATTAATTGATTATATATCGAAATCCGTGCAAAAACTCATTGATGTCAAAAGGGGACTCATTTCTTATAAACAAGTGAACAGGGCATATTAAATTTATACTTAAAACGGTTTTTATGACCAATGCAATATTTTTTTCAAA
>NW_017108086.1:0-201 GCF_001263275.1 Habropoda laboriosa
TTTTGATTTTCGAACGTTTTGGTTTCAAATAGCGATTATAGGTAACCGAAATTTTTTTTCATTGCCGATAACTATTGTTGATGAGAAGATTCTATTTCGGTCACTTATAATAGTTATCGATGAGGGAAATTTATTTCAGTTGTTCATATAAGTTCGATGAAAGAAATTGTATTTCTAAGGATTTCTAATGGATAGGGGGAT
>NW_017108087.1:0-201 GCF_001263275.1 Habropoda laboriosa
ACAAATATACGAAAAGACCATCCTCGCAAGAAAATTAAATTCCACATACCCGAGTTAACACTTGTTGTTTAATACTACTTCACCATTTAAATCCCTATTCTCGACTGTAAGGCGGGAAAATTCAAAACGGCACACGAACGGTACAGACGACAAGTTGTCCCGTGTTTAATAGCGAAAGTTAAATTTGATTAGCTTTGAAAT
>NW_017108088.1:0-201 GCF_001263275.1 Habropoda laboriosa
TTTCATCCGGGCCGAGTGACAGCCATTAATGCGGCGCGTTAACCAGTTCAGACGGATGGACGTAGGATAAACCATCCTCAAAGCGATCTCCGTGATCACAGAGCTCGTGAGTCTTTGTTTACCGCGGTGGCAAAAAATTCATTTCGTTAATAAACCTTAGTAGAGTTAAATTTGAAACGTGCAGGTTGGAATATGAAAGAA
>NW_017108089.1:0-201 GCF_001263275.1 Habropoda laboriosa
TGGCCGACATTATGAGTTCGCTATATTTCTTTCACTGACTATACATTATACGGCTCTAACTGAAATTTTGGGTCCTCGTCTTCTCAAGATTTTATCGATTCCCTTGTCGATATTCTCAAACGTGTAAACTTTCACACCTGACCAATTTTATAAGCTCGCTACATTTCTTCCACTGACTCTACATTATACGGAGATATCGAG
>NW_017108090.1:0-201 GCF_001263275.1 Habropoda laboriosa
GGGTTTCGAGAAAGAATTGGGTACAAATATGCATACTTTCGTCTATATGTATTTGATATTTTTCTTGTTTATTTACATTTGATACATTAAATAGGTGTATTTTCTAATCCGAGCCGCCTGACTTTATCGCTGTTGAGTCAAACTGACCCTGCATTCGTCGTACTGTTAGGGTAAACGCCGCCGACTCCAATAGACCGACTC
>NW_017108091.1:0-201 GCF_001263275.1 Habropoda laboriosa
ACCTTGTTCGGTTCAGAGTTTGCTGTGGTTCAGCCTTGATTTAACGATTCTGAACCTCGCTGAAAAGGTATATGGAGACTGTTCTATTTTGTTGACGCTTAGTTGAACTTTATTCGTGATGTGATCTGTCGGGTGAGAGTGAGCTCGCTCTTTATACAATTTTGTGTAGTGGACATCCACCAATCAGAGTGCCTAAATGGT
>NW_017108092.1:0-201 GCF_001263275.1 Habropoda laboriosa
TTTACCTTCATCCTTTCATTATTTCCTAGGCTTACTGACATAAGTTTCCCAGCATTTATAACGCTGTAAGTCACCTTTGTTTGTCATAATAGAAAGAATAACGCAATATGGAAAATGAAGAAAAATAATTTTAAAAAATTCCATTTATTGGAATGATTAAAGCCCACGGACTAGCTAATCCTCATGTTTTAGGCTAACAAA
>NW_017108093.1:0-201 GCF_001263275.1 Habropoda laboriosa
CGTTGTTTGACAGATTTTGTTGGGTTTTTGATGGAATTGACGGTGCGGAGGTATGTATGACGATTTTTTTTTGAGAGAGTAGGTTATTTGGGATTGGGAAGTAGTATGAGGTTTCTTCTTCGAGGGGAACGTTTCTTTGTGGATTTTTTGGGAAAGTAAGCTATTTGGGTTTGGGAAGTAGTATGAGGTTTTTTCTTCGAG
>NW_017108094.1:0-201 GCF_001263275.1 Habropoda laboriosa
GCTTGCTTCGCATTCAGTAAGTGGATTTTAGTAGAATTCCCTGGATTTTCGTACGTTTCAAAAGATTTCAATAGATATTAGTAGAATACAGTAGATTTTAATATAATTCGGCAGATTTCGTTAGTCTTCGATAGATTTCAGTAGACTCCAATAAATTTCAGTATACTTCACATTCAGTAAGTGTATTCACATTCAATACTT
>NW_017108095.1:0-201 GCF_001263275.1 Habropoda laboriosa
CTAGTCATGGAAACGCAGCTTAATCGAACTTTGAAAGCTTTAATAATTTTAAGAGCGTAAAAAATGCAATAATTCTTTTTCTCTGGCAATAAAATCGAAGATTTTTATAAAGGCGAGATGTCACGCGATTTTTATACAGAATGGAAACTATCGTAAATAATAACAGGAATTTTAACGTTAGCGTGATCAATAACAGGCGCT
>NW_017108096.1:0-201 GCF_001263275.1 Habropoda laboriosa
TTCCCCGTACACTTTAACCCCTTAATGCTCACATTTTTCTCAATTTAATATGCCAAATAAGATTTTTTGTTTTTTCTTTTCTTAGACGTATAGAAATGAGATTTGCATTATTCAACGTCGTAGCTTATTTTTTTTGCCATAGTAGAAAGGATAACGCAGGGTGGAAAATGAAAGAGAGTACCTTTTAAAAATTGCACTTAC
>NW_017108097.1:0-201 GCF_001263275.1 Habropoda laboriosa
ATACAGATAATTAAATATTTCGGCGTTAGAAATAATTCCAACAAATAAATGTTCCCAACGAAAGCTTACCATCTTCTGGTACCGAATACGAAGGTGTGGTTTTATTTTTTCAATAGCTCAAACAGTACCCGTGTACCAGTTAAAAGAAGCGAATATACACATATAATGTCTCGCTTGGAGATAGTATTTCTTCGAGATTTT
>NW_017108098.1:0-201 GCF_001263275.1 Habropoda laboriosa
CCGTAACACGTTCAAATTTCAACAACGTCTCGCTTCCTTCGAAACGACCGACGAACGCTTAGCAAAAGCTCCGAAACTGAAGAGCCTCAGGAAGACCAAAATCGACAAAAAAAAAGCGGAAAAAAGAAAAAATTGATAAAAAAAAAAAAAGGAAGAACGTTATCTGAAATTCGTAGATTTCTGTTTTGATCAGTGGCGAAA
>NW_017108099.1:0-201 GCF_001263275.1 Habropoda laboriosa
ATTAGCATACGTAATTATTTCTTTATTTCAACGAAAGACACTGAAATACGTCGTTTTGACGAGAGGTTGGTATGTAGTTCTAGTGTTAAAAATTTTTAAATGGATACAGTCGAAAGAAAAGATTTTACGATCACGGTAAATATTTATTATTTGTCACGTAGAAAAAATTTGCCGCAGCGAAAGGGTTAAATGTAACCGTAT
>NW_017108100.1:0-201 GCF_001263275.1 Habropoda laboriosa
GAGATCATATCTAACTTGATCGCAATAGAGCCTCGATCTTTTAACAATCTCCTCACTTTGTGACGTTGAATTTTTCTCAATGACGACGAAGAATGGAACTCACTTTTGTATTAGATATTCATTAAAAGGAGAAGGAACGGAGTGGAAATTTATTTAGAATGCACAGATCATTTTTAACTTGATTGCAATAGAGCCTGGATC
>NW_017108101.1:0-201 GCF_001263275.1 Habropoda laboriosa
GTACCGAATACAAAGGTGTGGTTTGTTTTTTCAATAGCTCAAACGGTTCACGTGTTACTGTTACACGAAGCGAATATACACATATAACGTTGCACGTAGTAATAGCATTTCCTCGCGAACTTCGCATATCATACTGGGACGATTCTCGTCCTCTACGTGGCGTACGTTTCCGCTATGCATTCTGGACATCGGCGTCGAATT
>NW_017108102.1:0-201 GCF_001263275.1 Habropoda laboriosa
CGCGCGACCGAGATTCAACGGATAGAGAGCATGTATTACAGCATCTGAAGAAAGTTAAGGGGGCCTCGGACTCTTAAATATTTTCGAAATGAATCCACCACCGGTGTACCGTGCAATTAGACGTCTCTTTACACAGTACAACTTCGTCCGTTATCGCCTAACCGCTGATATCGGTCATAATTTATCCGACTCTAAGCGAGA
>NW_017108103.1:0-201 GCF_001263275.1 Habropoda laboriosa
TGATGAGTGTAAATTTTGAAAAAACAATGCTTTTCGAAAATTCTTTACTACCGCAATATAGGACATTAAAAATCGCAGAACTTTGAATTTAAGCTTCTCTCCGTAACCAAATATTCACGATAATATGAAAACTCGCAATTTTTTGAGGCGTTGCTTTCACCCTTAGGACCGTTTCATTGTTGAAAAGAAATTCTTCACAAT
>NW_017108104.1:0-201 GCF_001263275.1 Habropoda laboriosa
TTCATAATTTCGATGCAACAATTTCAACTTCGCATGAGATACAAAGGAACGTGCAGCAGCACAGAGATTGAAATTTCTTCAATTTTAAATTTGTTCCAAGTTCCGCAATACCGATTAACAGTAAATAATATTAGTGCAAAAATAGCAACATACAACTCGTCTACGCTGCGGTGCATGTCTACAGCACCGCCTAAATTTTCG
>NW_017108105.1:0-201 GCF_001263275.1 Habropoda laboriosa
ACGATAAAGGAGGCGACAATTCTGGTTATTGACATAAGGGTTAAAACAGAGACATTAGAAGGATCATCAGGTGTGTCTGGACTTCGTCTTGAAGTCGAGACACTCTGCACTGCATGATAATAGAATAAACAGTTCGTAGGTAAAAGCGGACCTCAGGTATATCTTTTTGGGTGTCCAGAACAGTTCTAAGCAGGTATTCGT
>NW_017108106.1:0-201 GCF_001263275.1 Habropoda laboriosa
GGCCTGGTCGTCCGTGTCATAAAGTAAACTCAAAGGGAAAGGTAACGAACTTGCGAATAATGCAATACAAGGAAAGAATGGCACTGGCCAAAGTTACATTCAACACCTTCAACGATCTCAGATTGTAAACGCAGCTTACATAAACGTAAAAAAATAATAGATATTGCTGATCTATTCCTATTTTATATTATAATCACACAT
>NW_017108107.1:0-201 GCF_001263275.1 Habropoda laboriosa
TATTACACTGCGGATAACGACTGATTTCCTGATTTTCTCTTTCAGCTCCCCTAATTCATACTATTAGATTGCTGCAAAATCAAATGTTATTTTTTCAACAGCTGAAATTGGCGGGTCGATATTAAATTTTATCCGATGATAAATTTTTACAGTAGTCAAGAAGGAAGAATTTATTGTAGAACATGTGTATTGAATAATAAA
>NW_017108108.1:0-201 GCF_001263275.1 Habropoda laboriosa
CTCCCCAATTCTCTGCAAAAACATGAACAAGTAACTTCTCCAAAAGCCTCTCGTTACCCACTCTACAGCAATCACACAATAATCAAATCAAACCAAAACAACCACACACCTCAATCATTCACAGATCCAATATCGAAAAGCCATAAAATCCAGAAGACGTACTCTTAACAACTCGAAATCACCAGCTGTCTCCAGAACTAA
>NW_017108109.1:0-201 GCF_001263275.1 Habropoda laboriosa
GATCGTCCGGCAGCGTATACCGTCGTTCGATGTCTTAATTTCGCCCGAAAACAGGAGGTACAGGGTGTTACGTAGAGTTTGCTCGTGTCAATTTTGTGGAAAAGTGTTTCGGTAAAAGTTACAAGCATATATCGTCGAAAATTAAACACCCCTCTTTAGGAGAGGAGGAATTTTTCGAAATCCGCCAGAAAAAGAAGGTTT
>NW_017108110.1:0-201 GCF_001263275.1 Habropoda laboriosa
GAAGGAAGCGAGACGGAATATATGTAAGTTATAAGTATGATCATACTCTTACCTTGAACCGCATTTTTCATAACTTTCCCATCATTTCCGGGAAAAATGACGATTATATTTTTCGTTCCTTAGCATGCGTAGAATCACGCTGTAAAAATATTTGTCCTTCCAGCCGTATGCCAAAATTGACCTTTTTTTAACATCCTCCTT
>NW_017108111.1:0-201 GCF_001263275.1 Habropoda laboriosa
GACGCGGTTCACTTTCCGGAATATCTACATGAGTAGATTGTAATCAGTCACCTTGTAGATTTATTACAATACGATAAATTACATGCAAAGTGTGCAAAACGTTGAACAAGTAAAAGAAAATGAGGAAAGAAAGAAGAAAATAATGGCAAATTCAAAAATTCATCGTATTTTCGTATATTTACCAATTAAAAATTACCTGCT
>NW_017108112.1:0-201 GCF_001263275.1 Habropoda laboriosa
AAACGTGTCGCAAAAAAAGGAACTGCAAATTTCAATCGCAGATACCGTCGATTTACAGTTGAACAAATGTTACCTTCCGTCGTTCCAAAGATAATCACAGGAAATTGCGATTCCTAGTTGCACGGTCTACGTGTACGAGACAGTAACACAGTAATTATCTCGCAAACGTTCAACTTCACCCGACATTTTCCAACCCGCTAC
>NW_017108113.1:0-201 GCF_001263275.1 Habropoda laboriosa
TTCCAATGGACCTCCGTTGACTCGTTAACTTTCAACGTTCGTTTCCTCTGAGAATTGAATTCTCTGTCACCCTATGTACCACGAAGTCCGCAATCTTATTTTTTCACAAGCCAGTGCTTCGAATGTCTGACCTCACAACTATTCGTTCTACTTGGCCCGTCACGCGTCGATCTATTCCACTTGTTTGTGCACGAACGTCCC
>NW_017108114.1:0-201 GCF_001263275.1 Habropoda laboriosa
TATTCACCGTGAAAACAAAAACTGACGTCAAGTGTTCAAGAAGAGGTTGAATGTATCGTTACGGTGATAAAACAGACCTTGCTCGCGAAGTGCAGTATTTTGGTGAAACAATAAGTAAAAGCAGGGATAAAAGTATAGTCGTTATAAATGTAACTGATAGAGTGTGAGCGAAATTTTGGTCAAAACATTCCACATTGCTCT
>NW_017108115.1:0-201 GCF_001263275.1 Habropoda laboriosa
TTTCTATTTTGCGGACGAATTGTGAAAAGTAATTGTCCGTGCGGTTCGTGTGAATGAATCGCAGAAGGGAAAGTGGAAAACGAAAAAGGGGGTCAGGAAGTTACAGTGAATTTACGAAACGTAATGTGCGGAAAAGACGATCAGCGACGTGTTTGATTAGAATTTCGCAACGTCTCTTTTCTTCAATTATTTAAAGTGAAA
>NW_017108116.1:0-201 GCF_001263275.1 Habropoda laboriosa
ACGCGACACAGATTTGTTAAATTGCCATCGAAACTCTTGTACAGTTGCTTTTTAACCCTCCCAATCTGGGTCGTTGATGACCCGAGCGAAATTTCACTCTGGTACTGCATCGAAAGGAATTTTTATTTTTATCGAGAGATCTTTGAAACATTTGAGTTAACGAACAATTGTATAATGTAGTAAAAACTTTGATAAGTACTC
>NW_017108117.1:0-201 GCF_001263275.1 Habropoda laboriosa
TAACTGGATTAACCGTCCCGCTCGAAAAATATTCGCGTCGATCGAGTCGGAAAATCGACATATTTCGCATACCAAGTACCATTCTTCCTTCCTTCTTTTGTTCCTCATTGAGGACTCGCGAGTGTCATTCCTCGAACGCACAATTTTCTAAAATTCCCCTTTCTGAGAGGTGATACGTGACAGACAACCGGGACAGGTGGT
>NW_017108118.1:0-201 GCF_001263275.1 Habropoda laboriosa
CTTCTCGTCGTCGTTTGAATCTCGCGACGAGCCTCGCCTATGAAGAGGCTTCTAACGAGTCAGAGTACTGTCGCAACATAGTCGCAACTATCAACACGAAGCATAGCTCGTAAATTAACACCGTGGCCATGCTCGTTCCTCGTCGATCTCGCCGGAAAACACTCGTCGCGAATTAATTGGACGGGGCCAAGTGTCAACGTC
>NW_017108119.1:0-201 GCF_001263275.1 Habropoda laboriosa
TTGCAAAATGGGTAAAATGATTAAGTGCAAACTTAAACGAAAAATTAAAACTAAAACAAGTAATATATATACTGAAAGAGTTAATTAATGTGAATATATAACAAGTTAGTGAAAAGTGTTTCACTAAATTAATCCTTTAACGTCAATTAACATCAGTTGTTGTACCAATAAGGTACAAATAACTTCAGATTCCTCCTTCAT
>NW_017108120.1:0-201 GCF_001263275.1 Habropoda laboriosa
CCTATTTAATTCAGTGATAAATCTATTTTTCAATATTTTCGAGATCTCATTTAGAATGAGATTATACAAACTGATTAGTTTTTGGAGCAAATGGAGTATGGGTAATGCTCCTTCATTTGAATGAATAGATGCACTTAAGGTGAAACAAACTCTGAGAAACTATTATATGTTATAGTGAGAAACAATTGAATGTTATGAGCA
>NW_017108121.1:0-201 GCF_001263275.1 Habropoda laboriosa
CAGAAATTCTATAACCATGTGCGACGTTATAAGTGTATATTCGCTTCGTTTAGCAGTAACACGCGAACCGTTTGAGCTATTGAAATAACAAGCCACACCTTTGTATTCTGTACCAAAGAAGGTAAGATTTCGCTGGGGACATTTATTTGTAGGAATTACTTCTATCGTCGAAGTATTTAATTATTTGTGTTTTCCCCCACA
>NW_017108122.1:0-201 GCF_001263275.1 Habropoda laboriosa
ATTCTATAACGTCCAACTTTAGTTGACCATATTCCTTTATATCGTATTTTGTCATAGAGTAACGTTCAATTTGGGAATCGATCTAAGAACAACGAGCTGTTAAAAAGAGCAACGAAAATTTCTAAACTGAACAGTCTCGAGCTGTACAAAGAAAAATAATTCACATTTATTAACAATTAACCAGATATCTTCCATTGCGAG
>NW_017108123.1:0-201 GCF_001263275.1 Habropoda laboriosa
TAATCATTTCCATTAGTTTATCGTTTTCTGAGAAAACTTTGCCTGTAATTCGCAGCTGGTAACTGAAAAGAGGGATGAAATATGGTATTTGAACTATAGTTAAGGTGTTATTAATGAAAAGTAACCAAAACAGAATCTGTTTCGTACTATTTTCTATTATACTGCTAGAAATCGGAGTTGCACAAATCTGGAAAGCACATG
>NW_017108124.1:0-201 GCF_001263275.1 Habropoda laboriosa
AAATTTCCCTCAGCTTCCCCATTTCCGTTAATTGGTGAGGTAAAAGTGCGTGGTACGGATTTCAGTTCTACTACGATTTATTACGTAGCTTAATCGTTTGCGATAATGTTTATTATTTCAAAAGTAGGTTACCGTATGGTGTTGTTTTTTAAACCGTGATAAAAAGAATATAGGAATGATAATTGTGTTTCGATAATCAAT
>NW_017108125.1:0-201 GCF_001263275.1 Habropoda laboriosa
TCGCGCGTAAATTACACGAGATACCGCAATTCGAGACCACCGAATCGATCAAGTACAAAAAAGAAGGGAAGAAGAAGAAGAAAGGAAAAGAAGAAAGGTTACGGTACGAGAGAAAGAGGTGCGCCGCGAAGCAAGCGGCAGCAATCCTGCACAGAGAGTGAAAGAGGGTGAGAAAGGAAGAAACAATACGAGTGATTGGCG
>NW_017108126.1:0-201 GCF_001263275.1 Habropoda laboriosa
TAAAAAATTGTTCGCGAGCATAAAAAAACGAAACAAAACGGAGAAAAATGTGCAAATAATCAGACGAGTACCTGCAGAACGCACTCGTACACACTCGATGGACATCGCGGATAATCGCGTTTCTGGCGTGGTGGACCATGTTGAGTGGACAAGGTCCGCGCGAAACGGAAACGAATATATCGTGTTTTTGCAGCGTTGTCG
>NW_017108127.1:0-201 GCF_001263275.1 Habropoda laboriosa
AAATTTAAGTAACTCTTTCAATCTACATCTCGAACATGCAAAACACCGAGAATCCTCCAGATTTTGGAATAGAATCCTCCAACTCAGTTTCAATTATTTGCCAGAATGACTCATCCTCGACATTTCTAAATTTCACATAAATCTTGCAGTCGTTCAAATGCAATTTACATCTCTACCATATGATACACTAAAAAACAAAAA
>NW_017108128.1:0-201 GCF_001263275.1 Habropoda laboriosa
TCATTTACTATCCACTACTATCGAACTGCCGTAGTTCAATCTAACGCGTTTACAATCTACACTGATCCACTCGCCGAGGAGAAAATTAAGAAATGCTTCTCACTTGAAAGGACAACTGCCTACGCTCTTTCCGTTCCCTTTTTATTCCCCAATCGCCGCTCTAAAAATTAGAAAGTATATGAGTGACACGAAAGTTCGAAA
>NW_017108129.1:0-201 GCF_001263275.1 Habropoda laboriosa
CGCGCAGTCCTCGGCAGAGCTGTCTGAACATTACCTTGGAAACTTATTTAAAAAAGGGGCATAAAAAAAAAATCTAAGGTCACTACCTTAGAGAACCTTCGAAACTGTACTCTCTATGACCAAAAGAAGAATTTGGAACGTTCTACTAACGACGAAAATAATCGAGATGGCCACCTTTGGTGAATCACCCTGTTCAGAGAA
>NW_017108130.1:0-201 GCF_001263275.1 Habropoda laboriosa
AACAACAGGCGAAACGTGTCGCTTGTTTTTACGATGAACACGTTTCGTGAATGGTAGGGTTTGCTTTCTTTTTACTTTGGCGGGGCAAAGTAGCGTAATGTTCGGGAATAATTTAGCTGGGTGAAGGTTAAAATTGTCGCGAGTGATGGAAATTGTTGAATTTGTTGCATTGAAAATCAAAATCGTTGATTAATAGGTTTA
>NW_017108131.1:0-201 GCF_001263275.1 Habropoda laboriosa
GGTATTTAACGATCCCTGCAACAAGATTTTTAATACTATTTTGGACAAAATTGCGATCTAGTCAATTAACTTAAAAAATTTCTCTTCTCTTTAAATTGTGTATTGTAACGTTGACGTTGTGTAAAATATCAATTTAAACAAAAGAGAAATTTCAGTATTCTCAAACCTCTGATGGCGGTCTAACCTTTTGAAACAGACACA
>NW_017108132.1:0-201 GCF_001263275.1 Habropoda laboriosa
CGGGTTCTTTAGAATTTATATTAATTAAACCTTAATTCTAACTTGGCTTTCTTCGCGCCTAGGATCGCATTATAAAACGTTGTTACAATGTAACAACGAATCCATGTTAAACGGAACACTGTATACAATGTGGCGTCGTGCGCGCTGCATGGGCCGCCACATCACCCCCCTTCGTGAAATTAGGGGTGCGCTCGCGTTTAC
>NW_017108133.1:0-201 GCF_001263275.1 Habropoda laboriosa
AGAAAATCCTCGATTATTCAGGAATTATCGAGTAGTCCGGCTCGTCCATCGACACAACCGTTATAACATTTCCTCGTTTCGTTCAAGAATCGACTGTACACCGCGATATTCGGAGCGAATAGTCCAATTGGCGTTATCGCAATCGGAATTGCGAACCTCCGAATGTACAGTCTGTCAATCTGGTAGTAGGTGCTTTATTTA
>NW_017108134.1:0-201 GCF_001263275.1 Habropoda laboriosa
CAGAAGTGGTCTCCATTTAGAGTACGAGTATCGTACCTGTACGTTACGTGAAAATCGCGAAGATATACTGTCACCAAGCGCCACGGTATAGGTGTATATTCGCTTTGTTTAAAGGTAACACGGCAACCGTGTAAGCTTTTGAAATGACAAACCCAAACTTTGTATTCGGTACCAAAAAAAAAGGTAAGATTTCGTTGGGAA
>NW_017108135.1:0-201 GCF_001263275.1 Habropoda laboriosa
GCAAATAAATGTTCAGAAGGAAAGAGCACCAACAAGTTCTATATATTTTCGAAGATTACGAAGACTGAAAATTGAATAATTGAATATTTTACTTTGGAGTAATCAATATTCGCGTAACATTTAAAAATTCTTTACTTTGAAGATCGGTGACAATTTTTCACCTAGCTTTAAATTCCGTATCAACATGATACGGAAAGATTA
>NW_017108136.1:0-201 GCF_001263275.1 Habropoda laboriosa
TAAATCCTACGCGTAGATCGTTATTTAACTCTTTCGCCGCGGCAGATTTAACGCGTAACGTGTATGGCAGACGGTCAATTTTGAACCACGGCTGCAAAATTTGTTGTTTTGGCCGCACTGTTTTAGAATTCGGTTTACAAATTAAGGCGAAAGTGCGTAAGGATAAAATTAAGGTGAAAGTGCACCGAAAGGCTGCAACAG
>NW_017108137.1:0-201 GCF_001263275.1 Habropoda laboriosa
GTAGTGTTAAGGTAGTGTAAGTTGCAAGCTTTTTTTTCTGAAAAAGTCAGATATGCAAGATCGATAATTAATCGCCTACAATCCTAATTTGTTGACTGTATCGGTGACGAATGCAACGTCATTTTCTAATTACCCCAGCGTTGGGAAACACTGTTTCAACCCTCCCCCGTCCAATTAAGGGGGAAAACACTTTACTACCAA
>NW_017108138.1:0-201 GCF_001263275.1 Habropoda laboriosa
TATAAAGTCGTGTCCAAATTAACACTCGGCTTACGAGATGTTACAATAAAGTTTCGAGAATAATTTCGTTTTCGTCAAAATGGTAACAATGTAGCCTAATCTCTTCTACACCTGCGTCTATCAGTGAGGTAGATATACTGTTGACGAAAAGTTGGAACACAAGATCAATTGGACACTTAATAATTCGATGTTAATTGGATT
>NW_017108139.1:0-201 GCF_001263275.1 Habropoda laboriosa
AAGTGACTAATATAAACAATATCAGACACAGTAAAACTCATCAACCATTATCCCTCTTCTACGCTGACCTAAAACAAAAACACAATAACAAAGATATATTCCAAATAACTCAGCTTATGAACTGCATAGTAGAAATTGAACCCCCTCACAAAAAAAGTGAAATAGTACAGTGCAGAAGATGCCAACAGTATGGCCACACCT
>NW_017108140.1:0-201 GCF_001263275.1 Habropoda laboriosa
GTCTTTTATTACCGAAGTAAACGTAAACCTACTGATTCCTTCACTGATAAACACCACTTAGCTACTCAAATTCAAGTTCAAATTCTTAGAGCACGATTTATCAAATTAACTCGTCCAAAAATCTCAACCTTTCACTAAAAAAAGTATAAAAGTAATCGTACAGCTAAAAATACAAAGAAGATAACAGTTTCTCTACGAACA
>NW_017108141.1:0-201 GCF_001263275.1 Habropoda laboriosa
ATTTCTAATCCTTTTGCTGCTTTTTCATCCAACTTCTCTTATCTCTTGCAATTTCCTCTCTCTTCTATTTTTTCTTGGGTGGATGTTCTACAGGTTAGGTTGGGAGTATGAGAATCATGGTTGGAGAGAGTTTATTGTTGCAACGCGTTCCGCGTTTCCTGTTCGACTATAACTATCATTCTGGGAAAATACAAACGAGAG
>NW_017108142.1:0-201 GCF_001263275.1 Habropoda laboriosa
GAATTTTCAGAGTTTCTAGGGTTTTCACTTCTGACTTGATTTACATTTATTATTTATTTTACATTGTATAGTGTTCTGCCTTTTCCCTTTACTACGAGTAAGAAATTACATACTTATTATTTCACACAATTTTCTTCATTCTCCATCAACATTTTCGTTTCAGTCACAACAAGGGAAAAGCAATTCGCCCTCGTCCATCAA
>NW_017108143.1:0-201 GCF_001263275.1 Habropoda laboriosa
CGAAATTTATACATTTCCGGGTTTCAAATCGAATCCAGAATCTAAAAATTAAACGAACTGGCTATCTCACTTGTCGCATACATTTCACAAATGTGTTTGGTTTTTCCACATTTTCCACACTTCGGTGTTGCACTTGTATTAATTACAGTAGTTATGGTTACAGCAGAGCTGAGTAAAGGATTATTTCAAATAGTAAATACT
>NW_017108144.1:0-201 GCF_001263275.1 Habropoda laboriosa
ATCTTAAAAGAAGCCATCGTCGCACGAAGTCCATCAAAATTTTAATTTACCAAGACCAGCCCATTACGAAAGAACCTTCCAAATAAATAATGTTCGATGTGGAAGCTATGAATAGTGTCAAATGACATCAGGGTCTGGCGAGTGAAGCTTTGAAGCTTCTGAAGCAGGCCAATTGACTTCGCTTCCATCATTGTTACTTTA
>NW_017108145.1:0-201 GCF_001263275.1 Habropoda laboriosa
TCGTCGAACTTTTGGTGTAATAAAGTAATTTGCCCATGCCGGCTAACACCTCGCTTTTTAGAAAGTGCTGTCTATTGAAAATACCGATGTTATTGATCGGCTGTTACGCATGTGACACTAGTCTCCCGACAACAAAGCGTTGAGATAACTTAAGACGTCGTCGAGTGATGGGGTATTTAGATCTGCTATTCCCTATCGTGT
>NW_017108146.1:0-201 GCF_001263275.1 Habropoda laboriosa
ACGGGTGCGAATATTTTACCAAGCTTTCAGTGCAGGAAGCGCAGGTAGAAAAGCCATTATCGTTGACCCTCTAGCACGAGTTAATGAACGAAATGGCGTGTCCAGTGCAAAATTCAAAGGTGCCCGCAACAAAATCCAATATACCGTAACGCGTTTCTCTACGCGTCGGCTATGTTTTTATTTCCGACGCGATCGATCGTC
>NW_017108147.1:0-201 GCF_001263275.1 Habropoda laboriosa
TGGTTTGTCGCGAGAAAAGAGTAGCATTTAGGTTTATATTCGTTAAAACACGTTTTACGTGGCAAAACATTCAAAATAATGCGAAAACATTGGCGTGCAGTACTGCAAAACGAGGTTTGCCGCGAGAAAAGTGCAGTGTTTCAGTTTATATTCGTTTATATTAGTTTCATGTGGCGAAACATGCATAATAAAGAGCAAACA
>NW_017108148.1:0-201 GCF_001263275.1 Habropoda laboriosa
CAATTACGTTATTTTATATCACAGTAACGAGATATGAGTCTTCAAGGATGCCATTAGAAGGCTTCAGAAGGAGTCCAAGAACTATCAAAGGATGATCGACGAGTCGAATTCACGGACGAAGGTTTTGGGGGGTGGTTTGCGAGGGAAATGTCGCGGACACGATACGGAAATTCAATACAACCATCGGATAATTAAGTTTCA
>NW_017108149.1:0-201 GCF_001263275.1 Habropoda laboriosa
GCTTATTGGTTAACCCGTTTAGCTGTTGCGACGACAGCTAAGGAAGAGTGAAAGCGAAATCAGTTGTTAAACCTTTTAATCCATTTTGTACGTGAACAGGTACGTGGAAGAGCATTAAGGGAGTACGTCACTTTGAGGCGCCCTAAAAATAGGGGAAATTTGGGAATTTTTTCAAGCTTCACTTTTTTCTGAGAGTAGAAA
>NW_017108150.1:0-201 GCF_001263275.1 Habropoda laboriosa
TTTTGCATATATCGAAAGTACAACTCTTTAAGAATGTACTCCTGATGTTTTATAGTTGTATTCAATGAAATAACGAAGTTGTAGCTCCTTTAGTGTGACACATCAAGGGAGAATGTAAATTGCACTGAAAACTTTAAACGCGTTTTCCTCGGAACCATGTCTTCTGAAATGGTTGCCACGATCTGGCAAAAACTACCGAAC
>NW_017108151.1:0-201 GCF_001263275.1 Habropoda laboriosa
TACAATACACTCTGATATTCCCGAAATTTCCAAAGAGTAACAGCAACGCGGATAATTTTCTTCACCACATACCAATCGTTAAAATCGACTTTTCGCCAATTAACCCCGGAGCTTCCGTCTTCCCCGGCAAACAGCCGCCGAAGGAAATTAATTTGACCGGCGCTCGTCGAAGAGAACGATCGTATTTAAGTGTACCCAGAT
>NW_017108152.1:0-201 GCF_001263275.1 Habropoda laboriosa
ACAAATAACGGAATGCACACCACCTGCGACCAAGTAGCGACCTCGACGTGGCCCCAGGAAACTAGAAAGTTGACTTGAGTCCGGGGTCAATTTCATCGTTAGATGCTTCACCCTTTGCGAGAGAGAGAGAGAGAGATAAGCGACCTGTTTCATCATTCAAGAGAGAGAGATTAGCGACCTGTTTCACCAATCAAGAGAGAA
>NW_017108153.1:0-201 GCF_001263275.1 Habropoda laboriosa
TTATCGCAACAGTACGTAAAATTTAACTTAATTTTTTTACATTACAAGGTAAAATATGAGTTGTGACTGTAAATTTACACGTGGTTGTGTATTTTAAACATTACGTTTTCTCACAATTAGGATAATGATATTGTAAGAAACATTTTGAGTTCGATGAATATTCGTTCTTTACAAGAAAAACACACATCATGTGTACGGGAG
>NW_017108154.1:0-201 GCF_001263275.1 Habropoda laboriosa
CGCGTCGTTTCAACGTGCTTTTTTTTTTTAATTAAGACCGAAGTATGAAAGGAATTAAATTAAAGTGAAAGTGAGCCAAAAGATACTATCAACGGCAGTGCAAGTAAATTTTCAAAGCGTCAATAATAGTGAAAGATATAATTTAGTCATATTTGTAGTGATAACAAGTGGAATGCATACCGGGTGTACCAAAAGGTTTAA
>NW_017108155.1:0-201 GCF_001263275.1 Habropoda laboriosa
CACGTAACGTACCGACATGATACTCGAACTCTAAAGGGAGTACGATTCTGCTGTGCATTCTGGGCGTCGGCGTCGAATTTTCGAACTACGATTGTGGGGGAAAATAAAGATAATTATATATATCGACTTTAAAAATAATTCCTAAAACTAAATGTGTCCAACGAAACCTTACCATTTATTGGTACAGAATACAAAGGTGTG
>NW_017108156.1:0-201 GCF_001263275.1 Habropoda laboriosa
CAGTCATTTTGCAGTACTGCAAAAGGTGGTTTGTCGCGAGTATACATCAGTATTTCAGTTTATTTTCGTTAGAACACGTTTTATGTGGCGAAGCACCCAAAATAAAGAGGAGACAGTCATTTTGCAGTAGTGCAAAATGTCATTGTAGCGAGAAAACTGCAGTATTGGAGTTTATATTCGTTAAAACACGATTTACGTGGC
>NW_017108157.1:0-201 GCF_001263275.1 Habropoda laboriosa
GGCGCGGAAGGACGTCTTAACGCTTCGAAAATCGCAGTCGAAGCGAAGGAAAAAACCCGTAAGGGCACGACAGAAAGTCTGTTGCGCATTTAAGAAAAAGAGACCAGGATTGCTTCAGTCTACTATATTATTTTGACATAGCAGTGTTTCTCATACATAGTAATCCAACAATTGGTGATTGTGGATTGATAAGTTTTTGAG
>NW_017108158.1:0-201 GCF_001263275.1 Habropoda laboriosa
CGGATTTTCTCACAAATCACTATGACTTCTATCATTATCGATAGTTGCGGTCGATGATCATATGTGGAACAGTTTTTCTTAGATGTTACAAGTTTTGAAGAATTTTCATATGATCGAAATTCTCCTCCTGTTCCAACGTCCACTTGCAGAGTCACAAAGCAAAGTACGACAAAGTGGTGACAGTTTTCTTCCCCGGTGAAT
>NW_017108159.1:0-201 GCF_001263275.1 Habropoda laboriosa
ATATAAGAACGATTATTAATTACCAACGACAGAGAGGACTATCGTAACGCAAATTTGCATCCCTGCGTGCTCGATCTTAATTAATTTCCCTGTCTCGATAATTAAAACCATTCCATATGCGATACTAAACTCATCCTTGAACGGAACGCACCGCGCCAAACGCGTATTTGAAAAAAAAGAAGAAGGATCAGAAACCAGGCA
>NW_017108160.1:0-201 GCF_001263275.1 Habropoda laboriosa
CGCCCTGAGCGAGGATCGAGCGTCTTATTTCCCTCGAATTGCTGTTTCGCATTTTCACGCTTGCCTGATTATACGACATCGCTATATCGTTTCCACCGATCCTTTTGTTGAAATTGCCTTTGCGCGTGATATCATACGAAAAACTGAATATCTACATATAATTCTTATCCCCGTACGATCAAAATTACATCTACCATGAAT
>NW_017108161.1:0-201 GCF_001263275.1 Habropoda laboriosa
ACTACCTGCAGTGGCTTCCCAGGAAAACAAAAGCTGACGAAAAAATGTCTTTCGACAACCCGGGCGATTTCTCCTCGACCTTTTTGTTCTTCACGTTCAGATCTAATCGTCCCTGTCGACTCCTTTTCACCACTCCCACCACCTTTCTTCTTCCCGTCGACTTTGAAGCTTTTCAGGATGGAAACGTAGCAATTTTCCCGC
>NW_017108162.1:0-201 GCF_001263275.1 Habropoda laboriosa
ACCATACTTTGGGGAACTTCTAAAGCGATATCTCGGTGCATCTTGTACACGCGTGTTACATCTTGAAAGTTCTCCTCTCAATTTCCCTCCCCGAAAGAGGGAGAGATATAGTCTGATCGTGCATCGGTGTGCACCACTCTACATCACTTCGACCAGTTCTCACGAGTATTTTCACGCGAGCCGTTGCATTATGCACCAGGC
>NW_017108163.1:0-201 GCF_001263275.1 Habropoda laboriosa
ACGGGTTGCTGCGATGAAAAAGTTGCTAAAGCGTATTGTAGAATGTTGTCGGTACAGGATGTTCCAAACTGCATGGGCATAACATGAAAGAAGCAATTGAGTTTGTGTTATTTTCCAGAGACTTTGGCAAAGTTTAAAGAGAACATAGAACATGAAATCGCGGTGATATCGCAAAATACTCTTCAAGTAGTCGTGGAAAAC
>NW_017108164.1:0-201 GCF_001263275.1 Habropoda laboriosa
TACAGATAACTAAATATTGCGACTTTAAAAATATGCCAAAAAATAAATGTTCCCAACGAAATCGCACCTTTTTTTGATACCGAAGACAATGGTGTGCTTTGTTATTCAAAGCTCAAGCGGTTCTGGTCTTGCTGTTAAACCAAGCGAATATACACATATAACGTCGGCAAGGCGATAGTGGTTCTTCGCGACATTAACATA
>NW_017108165.1:0-201 GCF_001263275.1 Habropoda laboriosa
CGTGCGCCACACAGTTGTGTTAAATGCGAAGAATAAAATGATGTCTTACCAAAAAAAAATATTCAACCTGATCAAATTCATTCCTCGTGTCGTAAAGCTGTTTTCCCTTGCAGAGATTTCTTTCGATATTTAACTTTAACCGTCGGACAACAGATGGCGCAATACACTAATGTCTTGCAGCGGATTGCTACAGACGTGTTC
>NW_017108166.1:0-201 GCF_001263275.1 Habropoda laboriosa
AGGTGACAAATTGTTCTTTGGTCGTACTATGGAGATTGTCAATCATAAGTGAAAGATTAAACGCTTTATGCTCTTGTATTATATTCATCGATACATGCCGAGAGAGAGATGACGTGTTACATTGTACGTAAAATGCAAGATTATTGGAGACTAACTCAGCTGTGTCCTTTTTTTGCAAAATGGAATTATCTTACTGCTCTT
>NW_017108167.1:0-201 GCF_001263275.1 Habropoda laboriosa
AATCGTTGCCGACAATGGCGACCAGCAATTGATGTTCCAGCAAAAGAGCTTCCGCAACTAGCGGACAACTCCGCCATTTTGTAACATTTTTACTTTTTAAAAATTTCAGAAGAAAGCTGGAAGATACCATTTATATCCTTTGAAAAAGTTGAAGCTTTTCATTTAGTAGTTACCTATGAAAAAAATTCCTAAACTTTTCCT
>NW_017108168.1:0-201 GCF_001263275.1 Habropoda laboriosa
TTGAAAAAGAAGAAAAGTGAGATCCGAATGAAACCATAGTAAAATGAAGAAAAAATTGTTGGATAGGAATACCGACAACTGCAAGGAAATCAGCGATACAGTAAGAAAGAGATAGGATAATAAATAAAGAAACAAGTTCTATAGCGAAGTGAAATAAGATGAAGGATAAAATAGCGTTGCTTCCCGACGTTGTTGAGTAAT
>NW_017108169.1:0-201 GCF_001263275.1 Habropoda laboriosa
GCATACTGTTATTAATAATTATTAACAATCTACAAAAGAAATAACGTCTTAAGTTTTTATTTTCTTTCACACATTTCTACGTGATAGTTAATATTCCCGGTATTATCGAAGAATTCAAGCTGGAACTGACTGGTCTGATGTATGTATCCGCTTAATTCACAGCCGGTAAGTAATGTGTTAATGAAGTGTTATAAAAAGGTG
>NW_017108170.1:0-201 GCF_001263275.1 Habropoda laboriosa
ATTGGAAATATTAAAAATGTGCTAGTTACATAGCCTTGGAAATAGCAGTCAAAAATTTTCAGTTCAATTATATCACTTTCTTTTATACTCTACCGAAATGTAATCGCGTCTTGACATAACGGTGTCAAAATATCTGATGTTTTGTTCAATTGATCCAGTTGTCAACAATGTTCTATTTTCACGGACTTATCTGCAAGGGAA
>NW_017108171.1:0-201 GCF_001263275.1 Habropoda laboriosa
TTCTCTTTTACTCCATTACTAGTTTTTATGCTCGTTTGTTAATACAATTTTATGTCATTTGTATATATCGGTTTCTGTTCAGTTTTTATGTAGCCTTTACTTCAGCCATTCGTTCAATTTGTTACTTTGTTCTACACATAGCTTCTACTACGTTTTAGTGATACAATTTCTTTTTTATTTGTGTATAGTTTACGATTTATT
>NW_017108172.1:0-201 GCF_001263275.1 Habropoda laboriosa
ACAGTGTCTCTGTTTCGAATGCCATTCGAAACATCATTTCAGGCATCTTAACCCTTTCGCTGCCGCAGGTTATCGGCAAAATCTTCCGTTTCGGCGTTCAAAAATGAAAAATTTATCATTTCTAAACTTCTATTGTTCAATTAAAGCGACAGTACTCGAGAGATCGAATTTTAAGCAAAATTTAAGGATCGGATTAAGGCG
>NW_017108173.1:0-201 GCF_001263275.1 Habropoda laboriosa
AAATCGTATTACACAAGCACTTGGAAACAGTACGAGTGATTTATCCCGCTTGGCTATTCAACGTTGCGCACAAATTGCACCTTTCGCAAACGAAGTTTCAACAGCCGGCGAAGGAAACTACGGTATCAATTTAACGCTTGATGAAATTCGTTTTACATAAAGATCGTTAAAACCTAAAATCGAAGGGTGTTTTGTTTCATT
>NW_017108174.1:0-201 GCF_001263275.1 Habropoda laboriosa
TCACGGATCCTTCTTCTTGTATCAGGTTGTTGCGTATGAAATATACGCTTATTACACATCAATTAAAAGACTAAAATTAGCCGAAAGCAGGAGATGTTTTAGTTCGAGAGAAGTTTAAAAACGAGACTGAAATAAAAAGAAAATTCGAAGGTTTCTTCGTATCTAGAATTTCAGAGTTTCTTTTTCAATAAAAGCACAAAT
>NW_017108175.1:0-201 GCF_001263275.1 Habropoda laboriosa
ACTATTTAGAGTTTTCAAATTGCTTCTTAATAAATTACAAGTTTATCTTCTTTCTGCTTTCTTTCATTCATATTCCATTTAATTACAACCAATTTTAAATATAATTATAATCAGATGAAAGATTGTTACACCACACATCCCGAATAGAGACTAACACACTTTGCTCGAAGAATGATTTTCCAGAAAAATTCGTTTCACACG
>NW_017108176.1:0-201 GCF_001263275.1 Habropoda laboriosa
AAGATATTGAAAGAAAGTAAAAAAAATATTTGCGACAATATTTATTTGCCTCGATGGTCTAAAAATTAGGTCTCCCAATGGGAATACCCTTTTAAAGTGGAGGTAGAAGCGATCGAAGATGATAGTGTATCGAGATTGGGATAGTAAAACTTGGAAGTCAAATGGAACTTTCTTTAACCATTTCATTACTATTGGCGCCTA
>NW_017108177.1:0-201 GCF_001263275.1 Habropoda laboriosa
AGCGACACGCTTTTTACACATCAACGGCTATTTTGCATTATTGCTGAAATTGTCCAACGGCAACCCGCTGCTAAAGTTTGTTAATAATTGTTTGCAATTCGTCCCAAGGCCGCGTTTACCATAAGGCGCACACTGGGACTACACTCTCTACATTTTAGCTATATTTTAAAACGTTACTCCTCACAAACAACAATATAAAAA
>NW_017108178.1:0-201 GCF_001263275.1 Habropoda laboriosa
TCCTACATATGGGGGCTCGTCCGGGATGGAGGCATCTACGGCTGCACGAAGCCAGGAGGTGTGTGATGAAAAAACATGTTGAGGGTTGCACGTCTCCCAAGAATGCGTTGTTTCGGCTGTGTGTGCCACTGTGTGGGGAAGTGTGCCCGAAAGTGTTGCACTGAGGACATTCGAGGCCGAATGTAAGTTCAGGATGGCCGA
>NW_017108179.1:0-201 GCF_001263275.1 Habropoda laboriosa
TCTTCTGTAGGATTAATTACACAGGTGTAAGACACGATGTAAAAATTCTGAGGCGCATTACTTTTACGAAATGCGAAATCTACAATAATTAAATTACAAAACATCCACGTTAATATACATCTCATTTCGAAGCATTTGAAACATCCAAAGAATCGTTGCGCGCATCATTATCGGTGTTGCGAGCATTTCCGGTCAGAACCC
>NW_017108180.1:0-201 GCF_001263275.1 Habropoda laboriosa
CCGCAGTACGCTCTCAAAGAGATTTCCATGCATTCAAGAAAATTGCCACTTACATCAGATAACGGGCGCAACCTACCTGAATATGTTCCCATTCTGATATTAGTTCGAGTATTACGGAGCTGAAAATGCTACTCAGCATTTCCTACGATAATTATGAAAACTGAGGGAAACAGGAACGCTGCATTATCGACAGGACTTTTA
>NW_017108181.1:0-201 GCF_001263275.1 Habropoda laboriosa
GCCAACTTCACCTAGGTGATATTTTTTTTCCTTTGCGCTTCGTTCGGGGGAGAGACACGAGACGTGAGGAATGAAGTATCGAGTTGTTAGTTTGAAGTACTTTAATGGGATGAATTCCGGGGATTCTGTATACTGTGGAACGAGTTTGCTGGACAATTAGGTTGTGTGATCGGCAAATCGTTGACCAACGGTGTTTGGTGG
>NW_017108182.1:0-201 GCF_001263275.1 Habropoda laboriosa
CGAATTTTCCCCGAATAATTACGTCTGATCCATGCTCAACCTGTTTCACTCGGAGAATCCTCAGCTTCCGGTTCGCGTGATTCTCCTCCACGTCGCTACCTGCTCGAACCGTTCTCCGGTACCATTGAAAAATCGTGCGAGATCGTCTGAAAGGAGGCTGGTACTTGCTAGTTTCGGACGCTTACGTAATCGGCTTTGACA
>NW_017108183.1:0-201 GCF_001263275.1 Habropoda laboriosa
GATGATCCGTAGGGTCACTCTTTGGAGATATCAAGATCGAAGATAGGGTACGGACGCATGCGTACAACCGTTATAAGGAACATGAGATCTTAACTGGTCGATCTCGTGACATATTCTGTTGGTCCCCCGTCTGACCGACCTGTTCGACCATTCGTTCCGTTGGTCCGTCCGTCGGTTTGTCCGTCCGTGTCGCTCAGCGGG
>NW_017108184.1:0-201 GCF_001263275.1 Habropoda laboriosa
GGCTCCCGTCGTAAAGATTTGCTCGGCTGCTGCACCACGACCAGATGTAAACACGCTTCCCGTTGATACCATGCTTGTACGACATAGTGCAGCGTACACGGCGCATTTTGTTTCACGTGGTAATGCAATTTGCCCTATGTCCGGGACCCACGTCGACGTTTTTCCATTCGACGCTGTTACCATCCTGTCGTAACTTCAGTT
>NW_017108185.1:0-201 GCF_001263275.1 Habropoda laboriosa
AATGAAATTTTGTCGAATACCACCAACGTCTCGGGAATGAAGAACTGAAGTAAGTACTTGTAAGGTAAAATTTATTGAACATCGAAAAGTTCCAAGTTTTCTCATTTGCGGTGCTTTGTTTTATGATTCTTACGTGAGAGGCGAATGCGACATACGCAATAAAGTGGCAAAGAATGATGTTGAAAGCATATGCTCGTATTT
>NW_017108186.1:0-201 GCF_001263275.1 Habropoda laboriosa
TAATGCGACAGATTTTGCCGATAAGGTAGATCGACGAAGTTTAAGTATGAGAATCTGGAGAAACTTAGGAGAAAACAGACAAATTTTAAATTTAAGCTCTTAAATTCGAACGTTGAATCGCTGACCAAGTATTTTTGATTTCAAATCTGTTTTATGGTGAGATTGTTAAACTATTTTTATCTCGTATTAAAGAAAAAATGT
>NW_017108187.1:0-201 GCF_001263275.1 Habropoda laboriosa
GGCGAAACATGCAAAATACAGAGAAACCAGTCGTGGGCAGTACTGCAAAACGTGGTTTGTCGCCAGAAAACAGCAGTATTTGAGTTTTTATTCGTTAAATCTCAGTTTACGTAGCGATACATGCAAAATAAAGAGAAAACGTTTTACGTGGAGAAACATGCAAAATAAAGAGAAAACAGATGTTTGCAGTACTGCAAAACG
>NW_017108188.1:0-201 GCF_001263275.1 Habropoda laboriosa
CGACACTTGTAGAGAATTTACTGTACCACTTGAAACATGAGCATTACGAAAAATTTAGTTCGCGTAACATTTCATCGATAAAACTGGCAATTGAAGAATTGCATTCTCATTAATACATACAATTGCACCGTCACCTTACAAACTTTCGATAAAACCAACAGAAACAATACGTAGATTCGTAATTTCGAATAATTACAAGCA
>NW_017108189.1:0-201 GCF_001263275.1 Habropoda laboriosa
GACAAAGTCTCTTCATCGTAGTGTAGGATCGCGAGCGTTTTCTCAAGAAACGAACAAGCGAAGGCAATAAAAGCCTAGGTAGAGAACAGACTCTTTCCTTCCACGAGGCCTCGGCGAAGCGCGTTAATTTTAAGTTAATTTAACTGTTGCGGAAAAACTCAGTTGGAGTGTGAATGTTCGGGAGAGAATGGAGAGAAGACT
>NW_017108190.1:0-201 GCF_001263275.1 Habropoda laboriosa
TAGATTTGGTAAATTTGGTCACCCTATTTATGAAAATACAGAATTACAGGGGCACAGATACTCGACAGTTTTCCAGATATTTAGAATAAAAATTTCGTCATTACAGTAAACTTAGTTTTAGTTCAGAAATTTCACATATAACATTTCAGACCAAAGCCGCTCAAACAGATGTTTTACGGGCAAAAGCACCCGCCGTTGCCC
>NW_017108191.1:0-201 GCF_001263275.1 Habropoda laboriosa
AAAATTTACCAAATTTGTTTTATTTATGAAAAATTAAACATCAAACGTGCCTGGACACTAAAACTGGAAGAATATCGAATAGTCATTTTGGCTTCAAAATGGCTCACATAATAATTAGGTGGTCTCTTTCACATGGCTCACCCTGTACATCCAATTCTACTCGATACTCTGAAATTTCAACGCGGAACATCTCGAACCGCG
>NW_017108192.1:0-201 GCF_001263275.1 Habropoda laboriosa
TAAGTTGTTTATTACAATAAATAACTCCAGCGGAATGTCCTAGTGAATGTTAAACTATTGTGGCAGTCCTAAGCGTGGGATTCTAGTTGGACGACGTCACTAGACTAAGTTGGTTTCTTGGAGTCCTTAGGCCAGCATGGGGTGCAATAAACCCAGGTCAAAAGACTTTCCCCGGTTACGCACCGAGAGAGTACGCGCGTG
>NW_017108193.1:0-201 GCF_001263275.1 Habropoda laboriosa
AGTGATCGATGGCGAACCTGACGTCTCTTTCGTCTTCCTCTTTTCCCTCTCGATCGATCGCGTATGTCGTATAGACGTCGAAGTTGGGTTAAACAAACGAACTAATTCGAAAAGAAGGGACCTGGTACACCACCGCGTATAATGCGGTTTCTCTTGTTTATCGTTACTTCTGATCCGGCATACCTACCATAACGAAGCTTG
>NW_017108194.1:0-201 GCF_001263275.1 Habropoda laboriosa
TTTATTTTTCCTTTATTTCTTTTTGCCTTTTTTATTTTTCATTTCGTGCCTGCGTGTGTGAATGTGAATATTGTAGTGTAACAGTTATTGTTTTTCAGTGATTTCTGTGTGTTGTGCGCGTAATGTATGTTGTGCTTGTTATAGTATATAATGGAAGACACGTTTGAAGAACTTTCTAACGTGAACCTGTGTTATAGTGAA
>NW_017108195.1:0-201 GCF_001263275.1 Habropoda laboriosa
TTGAATCTGCATTAGACGCCTGAAGGGACTCTGACCGTTCGCTAGCTGGACGTTAACGTTAACATCCGCGGGCCTCAAACGTCCATTTCTTTCTCGCATAGAAAGAGGAAAAATAAGGAGGTCCGTAAGTCTAGAGATCACTGTAATCCTGAAAACGGGAGTTTCCTCTCTGATGATCCTCGATCCTGATGACGCCAAACA
>NW_017108196.1:0-201 GCF_001263275.1 Habropoda laboriosa
CGAAGGGTGAAGCAACTGGCTTTTCTCGCCCCCTTCTTCTTTCCTCCGCTTCCTTCGTTTTTTTCTTTTTTTTTTCTCTCTCCTTTCCGTTCACTGTTCTCTCCCGCATTCCATTCGACTGCGTGTTTCTATTGAACGCCAATGATGAATGGTTATTGGAATAAAGTTATGCGGCGCGCCGGCATTAATGTTGCGAAACAT
>NW_017108197.1:0-201 GCF_001263275.1 Habropoda laboriosa
GCCTCCCCGTCGCGAGTAGAGAGCTGCACATAACTCCCGTGACTCGTCTACGCGATAAATTTAACGAGGGGGGCCTACTTTCCGCGAGAGAGCAACCCTTCGAACCTCGAGGATAAGCCGCGTGTGTGTGTGCTGTGCCTAAGTGGGGGGCGGCAACAACCCCCATCGCCTGGCATTCCGTTTATTCGACCTTTCGTAGAC
>NW_017108198.1:0-201 GCF_001263275.1 Habropoda laboriosa
TAGTGCTAAAGATATACAAAAAAATAAGCTAACACTCATCTTGATTCTCCCTGTTTTCACCCCAAAGAACCGAAAAGGGCAAAAAAAGAAATTGCTGGATACTTCTTTTGAGTTCTCCTACAAACTTGCAAAGTTTCCAAAAAATCGGAATTTTCGGGTTACCGAAGTTCCTTTATGACTGTTTTTATAGTCGATCATTTT
>NW_017108199.1:0-201 GCF_001263275.1 Habropoda laboriosa
GAACTTACTGTGTGGGTACTAAGCAACCCAGATACACGCACTGTCCTCCTACTCATCAAATACCCTTACACGACGTATGGATGTCGGCGCATATGAAGAAACTTCAGTACGTATGAAGTATGGAGGTCGTCGTTGAGGGATTAACGGAACGTTAACATTTCATACTATATGACCTGATAATAATCAAGAAGCAATAAGTAG
>NW_017108200.1:0-201 GCF_001263275.1 Habropoda laboriosa
AAGACTGCGCGTTCTGCGGGTGCTCTCTCGGCATTGGGAGCGCGTGTGGAGTGGGGAGGAGATGACCCCACTTGTCTCGGTTGAAGCGCGCGCAGCGCCTGTGTGGTGGGAGGGTGATGTCACCGCTCTGGCCTTGCTTGATGCACGTGCGGCGCTTGAGGAATGTGAGTGTGACGTCACTCCGCCTGTTCCCGGGGAAGC
>NW_017108201.1:0-201 GCF_001263275.1 Habropoda laboriosa
TCGATCGTTTATCGTTTGTACAATGGTGCAATTTGCGGTTAGAATACGAATCACGTAGGATCGTGCATTTGTAAACACGTTTGTAACAGATGCAGGGGTTTTGTTTTTATAGAAAATGTAAAATAAATGTTTAACTCTTTGCGCTACAATGACGAGTCTATCTCTTCACGAGTTTTTCATGCTAAACCGCACTATGACGAG
>NW_017108202.1:0-201 GCF_001263275.1 Habropoda laboriosa
GGAAGAAATTTTGTTACCGATGCAGCAAGCTGCATATTCTATTCCCTGAACATTTTTATGTAGTATATGGAAACATTGAAAAGGGGTGGATCACATGATCTATCGTAAAAATCAATTTTGTCAGTGAGTAATTATTGTAATCGGAAGAATTGTTGTTCTAATCGTCGTTACCGATACAGGGCGCTCATATTGTACACCCTG
>NW_017108203.1:0-201 GCF_001263275.1 Habropoda laboriosa
AAGTAATTCCGTGGTCCTTCGTTCTTCACCTTCACCAACTGTGTCTTTCGCCTCTCTGTCTCTCCTCCTCTCTCTATCTAGCTTTCGACCGGACGATCCGGTTAAATGGCGAGTCCCTTTTCTCTTTCGACCAATCGTCTCTGACTTGTTTTGGTTACATGCTTGGGAATTGTTACTTCGTTGGGTATTTTCGAAGGGTTG
>NW_017108204.1:0-201 GCF_001263275.1 Habropoda laboriosa
ATATGTTTGAGATGTATCAATTTACACAAAAAGTGAAAAAATCAGTTTACACTTTTAGACTGCTACCTGAACTCAGCCAAGCCCAAAATTCATTCACGTTCAAAGTTTCCTTCACTTTCGTTTTCAACGAATCAGGATAATCTTCCGTTCGAATTTGGACTTCGGCTAAATCGTGGATGTATCGACAAAACACATCAATTT
>NW_017108205.1:0-202 GCF_001263275.1 Habropoda laboriosa
ACACCAGGTTTTCGAGGTTTCAACGTCAACTGACCCATAATTGCGAAGAAACAGACTTCAGCATTTTTATCTTAAGTCGAAGAAAGTTCAACTTATTCAGAAATCAACTGCTACTTCTTAATGAAAGTGCACGGAGTTACGAGCTCGACTGTTTTAATTCGTTAAAGAACGATCTATTATATTTAACGTATTCCTCGTTATA
>NW_017108206.1:0-202 GCF_001263275.1 Habropoda laboriosa
TAAGGCTTTCACAGCCCTGAGCATAATTGTTATTAAAAATTTCGCGTGTAAAAAGTAGATATTCCGTAAGATCGAAGATTTAAATCGTTAGAAAATAATGAAAATTAAATTATTCAATTGTACCACATTCAAGATACACAATCGTCCATTCCTCAGCTTCCTCCCTTCGATTTCTACAATTTCCACGATTTCGCGATATTTT
>NW_017108207.1:0-202 GCF_001263275.1 Habropoda laboriosa
CGACGCAACACCTGACGAAGTGAGCTGAAATGCTTACTCTTTCCAAAAAACGCAGCTCAAATCGAGAGCGTCGAAATTACTAATAATTATATTTTCATTTACCTTGAAAATTGAATAGTTAGGAATACGTCCAATACTAACTCTCTCCATAAAGACACAGCTCAAACCGAAACTCTCAAAATTAATAATAATTACATTTTCA
>NW_017108208.1:0-202 GCF_001263275.1 Habropoda laboriosa
AAAAATTTATTATCGAACAAAATTTAATATTATTTCAGCTGTTTATTTTATCAAATTTAGCTGATGAAAAACCATTTCATTTGAACAACCTACCATTAGTTCTTTAATATGGTGTTGGAAATAATCAAGCGTTGCTTTTGAGATATAAATTAATTTCGAAGAATGGAAAGTGTAATCTGAACCTGTTAATTGGGCAAGATAC
>NW_017108209.1:0-202 GCF_001263275.1 Habropoda laboriosa
GATGATGATCAAAGCGGAAGTCTCGGGGTTTAACTGTGATTTTCTAAAGGCGTGTTGTGTCGTCAACCTTTTGATCCCTTAACAAAATTTCTGCTAAAAAGCATCTGTAAATTAGAAGTAGTATTAGATGGAGGACATTTTTTCTTTGTTCTTTTTTCAATTATCCTTTCTATCTATGTTGAATTTTCCTGTGGTATATCCT
>NW_017108210.1:0-202 GCF_001263275.1 Habropoda laboriosa
TGAGATGTACGAAAGTGTGTGGGATAAGTTCGAATAGTTTAGGTTCATACATCGTCGTCCATATTAAAATGGAATTACAGAAAATCACTGTAATTATTGAAAGTCGTTTAACTATTTCGATTGAAAGTTGAGAAAAAAATTTTTTAAGGACTATTTTCACCCCTTCAATGTCGATGATTACTGATTTAAAAAGGATACGTGT
>NW_017108211.1:0-202 GCF_001263275.1 Habropoda laboriosa
TTAAAAAGAAATAGAGATCACCTTGAAATCTCCCTTATACCTCCACCCACGCAGAAAATGTTTGTATGTCCCCCTCAATACCGTGCAAGTACTACATGTAACATTTTTTCACATTATCGCAAATAACCCCACCCTGTAATAAATTAAAAATTTTAAACTTGACGTATAAAAATAATAAAATCGACAATAAATAAATATGTAT
>NW_017108212.1:0-202 GCF_001263275.1 Habropoda laboriosa
CATGTGTCCACCAAAAAAATCCAAACATTCCACTTGATAATTACCTGTAAAAAAAATTCCGGATGAAAGCGATTTTTCTAAACCGCCTGACATATGCACCCCTTTAAAATGTCTGAAATATTCCTCTTCGTTTCCCTTCCTTTTTTCATCAACGCGAATATTCACTTCCTTCGAACGGGATACACGCGTCTCGTAAACACAC
>NW_017108213.1:0-202 GCF_001263275.1 Habropoda laboriosa
GCTAATTATTGAATTCGGTAAACACGTATAGTCGATGGAACGGATATAGCGAAGTCGTAAAATTAGTCGAGCATAAATATTAACGCAATCCCAGTGCTAAAATAACCATTTCAGAGAGATAACTCGGAACTCTTCGATGTCAATTCAGAACCGGTTCCTCCATTTTGGTACATTTAAAAAACTTGTCTAAAACTTAATCGTC
>NW_017108214.1:0-202 GCF_001263275.1 Habropoda laboriosa
GAAGACGTTCACCCTTTATTCTCCAGCGGAAAATCGTGGAAAGGAGTTTTACTTAAACTCACCTCACACCCCTCTACGCAGGAACAACAGGAATACTCGTGGCTGGCTCATGTACCAGCCCGTTATCTGCTCCCTCCGTAGAATATTACCGGTATCGTCGCGGCGACTTGCCTTTTTCCTCCCCTGTCTCAGCCCCGCCGCG
>NW_017108215.1:0-202 GCF_001263275.1 Habropoda laboriosa
TCGCCGGTTTTTACGATCGCTCGATACCAGACGTTTCATCGGAATTAAGATTCAGAGGCAGAAGCTCCGAACTAGGGGGATGCTTGCATGGGGGGACGTCGGTTATTTTATATTTTTATACGTTCAACATTTTATGCTCGCTGTATGAGTAATCGCGGGTGGCGTGTTCCTCTTGTGCAGATGGAAAATCGTTCACCTGCTG
>NW_017108216.1:0-202 GCF_001263275.1 Habropoda laboriosa
ATATTGAAACAGTGGAAGAAACGATATTGGAATTTTATTTGCACAGCTAATCACAAGTTTTAATCGGAATCTTCATTTTTCCTTTAACCCTTTGAGCACCAAATTATTTTCTAAATTTTCCTTTCAATAATTATACACATCGAAAGACATTTGGTTGATAGGAAGCAATTTAAACAATTCGTTTTTACTAAAAAAGCATTGA
>NW_017108217.1:0-202 GCF_001263275.1 Habropoda laboriosa
GCCGACATGCACGTAATATACTGCAAGAATAGCAGATGTTAGAAAGTTATTTATAATTACTTACCCAAAATCATTATCGCTAAAACTTTTAGTAAAAGTAACGTTATTTTAAATTAAATTTCATTGCAATTTAATGCATACGAAACGACCGACTCAAAAATCCAAATTGACGATTCGTCAGTTTCGAAGCACTTTCTATTCG
>NW_017108218.1:0-201 GCF_001263275.1 Habropoda laboriosa
AAAATTGTAAGATTGTGTTGGATGCATTTAGCTGAAGGAATTATATTTAATCCCTAAATATTTAATTATCTGTATTTGCCCCCATCACCGTTGTTCGAAAATTCGGTGCCGATGTCTAGAGTGCATAGCAGAATCGTCCTCCATTTAGAGTGCGAGTATCGTGCCGGTACGTGACGTGAAAATCGCGAAGAAATACTATCT
>NW_017108219.1:0-201 GCF_001263275.1 Habropoda laboriosa
ATACACATATAACGTCGCGATTGGAGATAGTACTTCTTCGCGATTTTCGCGTAAGGTACCGGTGCGAAACTCGGACTTTAATTGGGGTCCGATTCTGCTATGCATTCTGGACTTCGGCCCCGAATTTTCGAACTACGTTGGTGGGGGAAAATAAAGATAACTAATTATTTCGACGTTAATAGTAATTCCTAAAACTAAATG
>NW_017108220.1:0-202 GCF_001263275.1 Habropoda laboriosa
CGAAATTATCGTCAGGGGATAATTGATCAAAAGATACTCGATAAAAAAGATCCAAGTCGATCAAAACGTCTCCTTCTGAAATTGTTTCGTGCGACTAAATTCGATTCGATTGTCAGAAGTAGAGCGTAACGTGTTAATTTTCTTTAACCCTTTCGTTATTGGTATCACATACGCGATTATCGGTAGATACACGACTAATTCT
>NW_017108221.1:0-202 GCF_001263275.1 Habropoda laboriosa
GTTAATTCAGTTTCGCAATTATTTCGAGCAGTAGGATTTGATTTGCGATGAAAATTTAGAACTTTCGTGTACATTCTGCTTGAGAAATTAAGAATTCTAATTGACACTATAATTGCAACATTGCAGTTGTATTGCTTCTATTATAAATTAACACGACAGAATAGCAGGGAAAAATGAATTACCAAGGAACAGATGCAAATTT
>NW_017108222.1:0-202 GCF_001263275.1 Habropoda laboriosa
GTAGTCTCACGATCTCAACTCTTCAGCTTTTGTTTCGCAAGAAAGCACGAGAATATTTTCTCAGAGGTGAAATCTTCATTTCGTTGATCCTTTCGAAACCTTCGCTAGCTTCCTTAATAGTCTCGAGATCTTCGCTTCCCTTCAGCTTTTGTTTCGCGAGAAAGCACTATTTTCTCACAGACGAAAGCTTGACATTGATCGA
>NW_017108223.1:0-202 GCF_001263275.1 Habropoda laboriosa
ACGAAAATCCAAAAAAATTCTGTAGCAATGGCATAATGGTCTTTCCAAGAAAAAAGAAGAAGAAATAGGGAAAAGCTGTGGAACGAGAAGGCGCTTTCTTTTATTTTTTATTATCAAATTTGAAGCTTCGTTGTAAATGTTGATCTAAATTATAAAATTCGGCACGAACTTATAGGAACTTATAGAACAATTTAATTCTATT
>NW_017108224.1:0-202 GCF_001263275.1 Habropoda laboriosa
CGTTATAAACAAAAAACTATCCTAATGCCGGACACGGGAGCAGCAGACAGTCGTTGATATATGATATTCGTGTGCAATAACGGATAATTTAATTTTTTTTTGATAAAGAAGTAGCAATAAGTAAAGTAACAGTCGTAAGAGCAGTGGTTGACATTGCAGTGGTTAATAACAATTAATTAGTAAATGGCGTATATTTTAATCG
>NW_017108225.1:0-202 GCF_001263275.1 Habropoda laboriosa
GCCTCTTAAAAATACACCGACCGGCTTCGATTCTCGGTCAACGCGGTCTCTTCGCCTCTCTGAAATTCTGAAAATTCCTCGCGGCAGCTCGAGAGAAGCCTCCTCGGTGACTGCTCTGTGACGAGGAAAGATCGATCCTGGGGGAATTAGACGTCGAGCGTTAAAACGTTGGTCACACACTTGGGGAATAAATAGACAGCCT
>NW_017108226.1:0-202 GCF_001263275.1 Habropoda laboriosa
TAAACTTCAAATATATACTTTTGTCATATCTTCACCATCATTTACACAAATTTTCTATACAAACATGTTTATCTACTTATTGATTTCTGATCTTCTTAATACTTTAAATTCTTCAGATTTCATTTATAAAAATTTATAGGCAAACTAATAAGAAAAGCAAAGTACACGACAATGACTAAAAAAGCAACAATAAATTCCTTAG
>NW_017108227.1:0-201 GCF_001263275.1 Habropoda laboriosa
TACAAAATAAAGAGAAAACATTCGTTTGCAGTACTGCAAAACGCGGTTTGTCGCGGGAAATCACCAGTATTACAGTTTACATTCGTTAGAACACGATTAACGTGGCGAATCATGCAAAATAATGAGTAAACATTCGTATGCAGTACAGCAAAACGGGGTTTGTCGCGGGAAAACAGCAGTATTACAGTTTATATTCGTTAG
>NW_017108228.1:0-202 GCF_001263275.1 Habropoda laboriosa
CCCGGCGAGATTAGAGATGAGATTAGGAGGATCCCGAACGTTAGCTGCAGGCGCGAGAACCGCGATAAATCCTCCTTTGACTTTATCGATGCTTCTCCCCCTTCTGCGGTCAAAGTCGGCGCACGAAAGCGCCGTTAACAGGCAACATCTAGCTGGGGGATTAGGTGTGTATTCGATCGATCCGATCTCCTCGCGATTATTT
>NW_017108229.1:0-202 GCF_001263275.1 Habropoda laboriosa
ATATTTCTCCACCCCTATAAATAACCCCTCTATGTAGCTTCCATTGGTGCATCACAATAAATAAGAAGTAATCAATTATTTAGTTTGATTGTTTGTAAGTAAGTACTTTCATCTTCATTCTTGAATGCTAAATATTATCTAATCTAGCGCTACATATTAATTATCTGATTGAGAGAGGATTAGCTTGTCTAACTTTTTATCG
>NW_017108230.1:0-202 GCF_001263275.1 Habropoda laboriosa
ACTAATTGTACACATAACGTGTGTACATAGTTAACTCCGAAAACTTTTCATTTTATTCATATCGTACATCATGTTCACCGTCTCTTTTTCGCGTAGAATGTCATTTGTCCAATCTTTCTTCCTTTCTCTAAAGCAGCGTTGTACAAGTTTGATGCACGAGCAAAACAGGCTCTCCCCAGAAGTCTTTATTACGCGTACAGTG
>NW_017108231.1:0-202 GCF_001263275.1 Habropoda laboriosa
TTGCAAGCATAATTAGTAACATTTTTGATGTTGCCAATGATTATAAATTATTACGAAATGCTAAATACTATCTCACGTACTGATACATCTATACTAGTGTTATTTTTCTATTACCATTCTTCGGATAGTGCTGTATCGCTAATTAGCACTCTTGGTTCCAACCCATTCCTCGCTGAAAAATAATTCTTCATCTCTATAATTT
>NW_017108232.1:0-202 GCF_001263275.1 Habropoda laboriosa
GGAGTGCAAAGGGTTAACTATAAAATAATTCTTTATTATCACCTCCTCACGTCTTTACTCGGAATGTGTAAATTTGCAGATTCATAGTTTCGTGCATAACGGGTGATCAAATTATTAGAAATTAATACGAAAAATATGCTTTTTGATTTTGTGCAGAAATAAAATCACAATATCAAGGTTTTCGCACTAGATAATTTGTTAA
>NW_017108233.1:0-202 GCF_001263275.1 Habropoda laboriosa
AACGTGCCGGAGAAATTGATTCACCTTTCGTTTATCGCCTTTTCTCTTCTCTCCTTTTCCCTCGTTCCTTCCCCTTCTGTTCTTCTTTTTCTCTCGCCTGCCGATTTCAGCCTCGGCAACGTCCGGACCCTTTCGGAGATGGATGTCCGCGATGTTTGAGGTTAGAATTTTCGAAGGTGAGATTAGTCCAGAAATTGGGGAC
>NW_017108234.1:0-202 GCF_001263275.1 Habropoda laboriosa
AAAATTCGATGCCGATTTCCAGAATGCATAGCAGAATAGTACTCCATGTAGAGTACGAGCATCCTACCGGTGCGTTACATGAAAATCGCGAAGGAATACTATCTCCAAGAGCCACGTTATATGTGTAAATTCGCTTCGCTTAACAGTAAAACGGAAAATTTTGGAGCTATTGAAAGAACAAACCACACATTTGTATTCTGTA
>NW_017108235.1:0-202 GCF_001263275.1 Habropoda laboriosa
GTTCCCAAATTATCTATTAAAGATTTGTGCTTTACTATCAAAGTTCCGTTGATTTTTAAAGAATTCTCTGGAATCGTTTGAAACGACAAAGAAGTCTGACAATAAATCAACCGAAAAAGATACAATTTGTTATCAATAATAATTTCCACTGATTTCTTTTTAAATGTATAATTGAAAATAAAAGAAATAATTCCTTTTCAGT
>NW_017108236.1:0-202 GCF_001263275.1 Habropoda laboriosa
CAGTTAGCATCCTCGAGAGAAACTTCCCAACTCGCGCATAGCAACAAATTAAAGGCTGAAGATAATTTTTGCTGAAAAGTACCTCAGAAAATTTGCATTAAAAAGAAAACCGTGCTAAACCTGAAATATGTTCCCGCAGGAACCTCGTTTTCCTCGAAATTTGATTTTCAAGTGACAAAAATAACCAACTTCCTTCCTTAAA
>NW_017108237.1:0-202 GCF_001263275.1 Habropoda laboriosa
TTTCAAACGTTTCTCGATTGCTTTCGCGAAATTTCCATAATCGCTCGTGTTTGTCGCAGAAAAATCTCCGCTCGCGGTGTTCGTTCCCGTTTTATCGAAACTTCGCCGAAGGAAGGTCAACAATCTGCATCGTTAAAACCGTCGTAGTGGACGGGTAGAAGGAGAGAGGGAATAGGGTGGGTGGTAGCCGACGAAATTTCGT
>NW_017108238.1:0-201 GCF_001263275.1 Habropoda laboriosa
TACTTTTAGCTGAAGGAATTATATTTGAAGCCGAAATATTTAATTATCTGTATTTGCCCCAGCATCGTAGTTCCATAATTCGACCCCGGTGTCCAGAATGCATAGCAGGATCGTACTCCATTTAGAGTACGAGCATCCTACTGGTACGTAACGTGTTATTCGCGAAGAAATACTATATCCAACCGCGACGTTATAGTTGTA
>NW_017108239.1:0-202 GCF_001263275.1 Habropoda laboriosa
GCACACCCTCGTCGTCTCTTTCGACCATCGTTTCTTTTCTGCCTTTCACACACACACACACACGCACGTACAGACACCCACGTTTCGCTCTTTCCATCCCTTAGACCTCCTTTTTTCGTCGAACCCGCGAATTTGATGTTTGGCGCCTGCTGCCCTCGAGATACCGTAATTTATTGCCGAGAATCGTCTTCCTCCTTTCTCC
>NW_017108240.1:0-202 GCF_001263275.1 Habropoda laboriosa
AAGCTAGTTTCAAACGAATTTACTTCGTAAAGAAAAGAAAATACTTTTCATATCAGACAATCTACACTCGATTCTTTTAAGTAGCTTGCGTTATTCGAGAATTATTAAAACATACAGAGAGAAAACATTGTCGAGAAAGTGGGAAATGTTGTTTTGGCGAATTGCATAAGGGAAACGAGAAGGACAGTCGCAGTTGGTCGCA
>NW_017108241.1:0-202 GCF_001263275.1 Habropoda laboriosa
TCTAGCAGCCGTGTCTCGTGTCTATGTAGGTATATCTATGAATAATTGCGACCTTACGAGCACGACGGTCTTCTAAATGTGACGTAGCGATCGGGTGGTGTTAAATACCAAAAGTATACTAATTAAAATTGTCGTTCTCTCGATTTTCTCTCTTTCTCTCGAGTTTCCCCCTTTTTCTCGATTTTCTTTCTTTCTCGCGATT
>NW_017108242.1:0-201 GCF_001263275.1 Habropoda laboriosa
GCGTAGTTCGAAAATACGACGCCACGTCCAGAATGCATAGCGGAATCAAACACCAGTAGAGTATGAATATCGCCGCATTAAGTAAGGTTAATGTTGCGAAGAACTACTATCGCCTAGCCGACGTTATAGGTGTGAATCCGCTTCGTTTAACAGTAACAAGGGAGCCTTGTGAGATATTGAAGAAACAAGCACACATTTATA
>NW_017108243.1:0-202 GCF_001263275.1 Habropoda laboriosa
TCCCTTGGCGGATAACTGATCCAGTATTCTTCGTAAAGTTTAGCGTTCCTTCTCAACACACGATCAACTTTCAAACCAAAAATTCCAGCCGGAGGAGAAGGATGGAAATACAGCCTTTTTCGCAGGACTACATATTCCTGCACACCTAACGCAGCACACCATTTCGACATCCGTTAAACAGCGAATAGAGCGTTGAGAAAAT
>NW_017108244.1:0-202 GCF_001263275.1 Habropoda laboriosa
CACGGTTAATTACGAAACAAAACAGCATCGCTACAACATTCAAGAGTTCTGTAACGGAGATAAGCTGGGGTCTGGTATTGAGAGAGGTTTCATATTAGGCAACTTTACCCTACGTCAGCTTGAATTTTGCTTACATTTCGCTACAAACTTTCCGAGCCATCCAACATATTAGAAATATTTGTACAGATAAAAGAGTAGTACA
>NW_017108245.1:0-201 GCF_001263275.1 Habropoda laboriosa
AGTCATTTTGCAGTACTGCAAAACGTCTTTACAGCGAGGAAACACCTGTATTACAATTTATATACGTTAAAACACGTTTTACGTGGTGAAACATGGAAAATAAAGAGAAAACAGTCGCTTGTAGTATTGCAAAACGCAAGTTGTCGCGGGAAAACAGCAGTATTACAGTCTATATTCGTTAAAACACGTTTTACGTGGCGA
>NW_017108246.1:0-202 GCF_001263275.1 Habropoda laboriosa
CCACCAATCATTTGTAACCTTGTTAATACTCCATCAGTCATGCGTCCTCACACCACACAGATCCGTATAAAAAGCAAAGATTTCAACACGGAACTAAAGCGAAGAAGATAATGACTTCTTGCGACGTTCAATTTATTGTCCAAACTTAACAGAAAATATAAATTAACAATAATGTTAGTGTAATGGCTAGTGTTATAGCAGA
>NW_017108247.1:0-202 GCF_001263275.1 Habropoda laboriosa
ACTTTTCTACTCTTCGACTTGCGTGAATACTGTGTGTGTTTGATAATAAGGTGTGATAAAAAAATCAACCAATTGTAAATAATTGCAAAATGGCTTCCCACTGGGGATAGTCATACGCGTGCTAAGAAAAAGTTAGAAGAATTTACCAAATGTCCGAATGAACAAATTGTAGAAATTAAGGAATGAAAGAAGAAAAAATACT
>NW_017108248.1:0-202 GCF_001263275.1 Habropoda laboriosa
TTGATGTCCCCGAGACCGTCTCTTGTTTTCTGCTCCATTGTACCCACTCTTACAACCACACTCACCGTGTGTACTCCTTATACACGCTACATTTTCCATATCTGTGTACACCAAACCATCTCTATACGCGTGTACGTGTACACACACACACACACACACCGGTGAATCACGTACCACCCGTTGTATTGCGAAGCCTGGAACA
>NW_017108249.1:0-201 GCF_001263275.1 Habropoda laboriosa
ACATACTTGGGCGATACTCGTACTCGAAAAGGCGATCGATGCTGCAATGCATTCTGGACGTCGACGTCGAATTTTCGAGATACGATGATGGGGGAAAATACAGATAATTAAATCCTGCGACGTTAAAAATAATTCTTCAAACTAAATGTGACCAACGAAAACTTACCTTTTTTTGGTACCGAATACAAAGGTGTGCTTGGT
>NW_017108250.1:0-202 GCF_001263275.1 Habropoda laboriosa
AAATTCTCGAATATTCAAAGTTTCAAGCTTTCAAATTTGCAAACATTCCAACTCTCAAATATTCAAATTCTCAAATTTTTAAATACACCCGACTTACGATTTCAAAAGCATATTTTTCGATCCACAGCTCCGTCTCTTCGCACATTGAACTATAAACGCTGCAATCCACAGCGATCCTCGTCCTTTCAGCTATCCAGCAGTC
>NW_017108251.1:0-202 GCF_001263275.1 Habropoda laboriosa
AGTTTCTGATCCGTCAAACTTCTTCCAGTACAATTCCACGGTAAGAATTCGAGGAATTCCAAGCTTCTACTCTCTAAACTTCTCCAATGTACAAAAATACAATTTGCTTTCGGCAACCTGTCGGGGAGAGCGTACACTCTCGACGTTGATTCCCTTGGAACACGTGTAACCGTAGAATCGATCAACAAGAAAAGAAGGAACT
>NW_017108252.1:0-202 GCF_001263275.1 Habropoda laboriosa
CGTCGTTGTTAATTTGTTTTTATACAAGCAGCAGCAACTTCCGAAAAATGAAAGCTTTCCTGTGTGCAGAGAGAAACAAAAAAAAAAAAATCGATGTTCGAGCGTAGTAAAACGATCCTGCTATTTTACACCTTTGCGAAAGAAGAATTTCATTCTACAGCAAAGCGCACGCAGATACATTTTTCCAGCCCTTGTCGATTTC
>NW_017108253.1:0-202 GCF_001263275.1 Habropoda laboriosa
GCAAAAAGCGTCAGCAAACTAACCGGTTCGATTAATATCCACGTGACGAACAGCAGCGGTTTTCGGTCGAGTTTGAAATTTCGGGACACGTAACGCTCGCTGTTTTCTCACCCTCGAACCTCTCTTCATAACCGTGCGTGCGTATCCAGCAGCGGGCTTCGTTGCAAGATCTGTCGCGAACGCGTTCGCAAACATTCGACGG
>NW_017108254.1:0-201 GCF_001263275.1 Habropoda laboriosa
AACATACCGGTACGGTACTCGTACTCTAAATGGAGTACATTTCTGCTATACATACTGGACATCCGCGTCGAATTTTCGAACTAAGATGTGGGGGAAAATACAAAAAATTAAATATTTCGTCGTTCCAAATAATTCCAGCAAATAAATGTTCCCAACGAAACCCTACCTTACTTTGGTACCGAATACAAAGGTGTGGTTTGT
>NW_017108255.1:0-202 GCF_001263275.1 Habropoda laboriosa
CGTATTGAAAGAATGTTTAAGTCGATTGTTGTTAAATTTTGTAACATTTTAAACATTTGTGGAATACAGGTGCATTTGACTGATAAGGGAGCTGCTCTTTTATGCGGTTCCATTTCGTATTCTGTACAGAAATTTCTGAGATTTGATGTAAAATCGATAGAGTGTGCACGAGGCATGGAAATTATTGATTAAATCCGACAAC
>NW_017108256.1:0-202 GCF_001263275.1 Habropoda laboriosa
GGTTCATTAGCACGCCGCGGCGCGTACGCTTGAAATTGATACGCATACACACACACACAGAGAGATACTGTTCAGTTCACAGTCCACCTCTCTTTCTGCTGATTTTTCCCGATTAAACGACGTTCCACGTGTCGGCTGCGTGGAAATGTTCGATAGGGAGAGAACACGCGCCGATGATCCTTCGATCGGTCGGACGACGGTG
>NW_017108257.1:0-202 GCF_001263275.1 Habropoda laboriosa
TCGTACTCCATTTAGAGTAAGAGTATCGTACAGGTACGTTACGTGAAAATCGCTAAGAAATACAATCTCCAAGAGCGACGTTATATGTGTAAATTACCTTCGTTTAACAGAACCACCGGAAATGTTTGGGCTATTGAAGAAACAAACCACACCTTTGAATTCGGTACCAAAAAAGGTAAGATTTCATTGGATACATTTAGCT
>NW_017108258.1:0-201 GCF_001263275.1 Habropoda laboriosa
ACATGCAAATTAAAGAGAAAACAGTCGTCTGCAATACTGCAAAACGTCTTTGTAGCGAGAAAAAGGCAGTATTACAATTTATATTCGTTAAAACACGATTTACGTGGTGAAACATGCAAAATAAAGAGAAAACAGACATTTGTAGTACTGCAGAACGCGGTTTGTCGCGGGAAAACAGCAGTATTGCAGTTTATATTCGTT
>NW_017108259.1:0-201 GCF_001263275.1 Habropoda laboriosa
TGTTTCGTTGGTCACATTTAGTTTTAGGAATTATAATTAACATCGGAATATTTAATTATCTGTGTTTTCCCCTGCCATCATAGTTCGAAAATTCGACACCACGTCCAGAATGCATAGCGGAATCAAACAGCATTAGAGTACGAATAACGCGCTGTACGTTATGTTAATGTCGCGAAGAACTACTATCGCCTAGCCGACGTT
>NW_017108260.1:0-202 GCF_001263275.1 Habropoda laboriosa
AGTAAACTTAGAAAAATAACAAAAAGTGGAGTTAATCACTTTGGCTCCTGAGTGTCTCAATTAAATCAAAAAATCTTCCACTACAAAGTTAAGCTTAAAAACCAGAGTAATAGCTTCCAAATCACAGTTTGAAAATAAGTCCAATAAACAAGCATCTACATCAATTTCTCTCCAGTGGAAATCTCATCCTCGTTCGTTTCAC
>NW_017108261.1:0-202 GCF_001263275.1 Habropoda laboriosa
TATAGAACGATTTACACTATTGTTAGGTTTTCTATAGAAGCGGTTTATGGCACGATCGAACAGGAGCGGTTATTTTTGAGTTGAGGATTTTCGTTTATTGCTTGCACGGGTCTAATTACATCCTGGCGAGGGTCACTAGAATCGCTTTGTTAGATTTTTAGTAATTTCTGTCCCTCGCGCTCAATAGCCTAAGAACATGCCA
>NW_017108262.1:0-202 GCF_001263275.1 Habropoda laboriosa
TTCTCTTGGGAAATATGAGAAATTTCAGAAGGGTCACTTGTACCGATTAATCATCGCGAATTCGCCTTTGATCAGTTGTTAAGAAACGCAGAACAGCACACTCCTTCCGATAATTGTGTACGAAACACTATTTATGGTAGAAGATCTTCGAAAATGTTCAATTTTCAGAAGTACAGTCGTTTCTACACCGTTTCGAACGATT
>NW_017108263.1:0-202 GCF_001263275.1 Habropoda laboriosa
CGCTTTTTAGAAGGTGCTGTCTATTGAAAATAGCGATGTGATTGCTCGGCTCGTCGGTACGGCTCAACAACCCAAGCGGCGTCTGTGACGCATGTGACAGTACGAAATTTTAGATAATGAAATTGAACACTTGCTCTCCCCTAGAAATTCGAAGTTTTAATTCAAGTGTCTCTATCGAAACTGTTAGGTTGCTGCGTGTAGA
>NW_017108264.1:0-202 GCF_001263275.1 Habropoda laboriosa
TACGACCGGATAAATTCAGAAGGAAATGTTTCTCAGGTGTTAAGAAGTGTACATTAGAGATTTCTTGAAAATTTTTCTCTATAATTACTCCAAAACATCGTAGTAGATAGGAACATAGACGGATAAGTCGGTGAATTGGTCCTGAGCTAATAGGCACAACTCACACCAAGGCAAAAATAATATAAAAAAAAATTCTCAGGTG
>NW_017108265.1:0-202 GCF_001263275.1 Habropoda laboriosa
GCAAAACAAGAAAGAGTGGCAGGTTTGAACGCAGAGGCTGCGAAGAAGTGCCTTTGAAATCTCCTGGAAGAAAAATTAGTGAAAATTTCTCTCCACAGAAACAACCCAAAAGAAACACTAAAATTCATCGAAACAGCAACGATCGACAAACCTCCTCGAAACTATTCCACGCAAATAAGTTAGAAGAATGATCGTCGGGCAT
>NW_017108266.1:0-202 GCF_001263275.1 Habropoda laboriosa
AAATTAACACCGTTGTAAACTTGCCGATAAAACAATCGCTTGCTCCACTTCGACATAGAAGAAAACATGACGGAAGCTTAAGAAATCGACGAAGCTAGCCTCGTTTTGCAGAGAGCCGAAGAAGTATGTGCAATGAAACATCCGTGAGTCGGTTTGTTATTGCAAGCTTCCATTCAGCAAATGCTCCCGTGGTCGTAGTAAA
>NW_017108267.1:0-202 GCF_001263275.1 Habropoda laboriosa
TATTATTGTATTATACACATATATTGATGAAAATTGCGTAGAAATGAAATAAAAGCGGTGAAACATCCATAACAAACGGATTTGCCTCTTAAAAGTCCATCGAAAGCGGAAGCATTCTTCTCTGACAGTTCCACCTTGTTCAGTTGTTAGCCTTCAGGGATTAATTATTCTTGGTTAAAAGTATGGTTGTCGAGGTAAAAGT
>NW_017108268.1:0-202 GCF_001263275.1 Habropoda laboriosa
CTTTGTCACATTTTATAATAAAATTTGTTATTTGGCAGGCAGCATCTAAGTTTCCCTTGATTTCTAATTTTAGATAAGAGTAACGACAAACTTTGTGACATCGTTTCCTTTTTGCAATGGAAATTAATACTTCGTAAGAGCACCACAGAGTAAGGGATTTCAAAAATTTCGGCTCGATCAGTTTACCAAGATTAACAATTGA
>NW_017108269.1:0-202 GCF_001263275.1 Habropoda laboriosa
CACGCGAAATTATTCTTTTCTGTTAAGTACAAGGTGGCGCAAAACTGAATATAAATGCAACCGTAAGTTGAACGTATAATGTCAGATCTCTTCGTAAGAATAAATTGACGTTAAAATACTATAGAATTAGCAATGAAAGAAAAATTTTCCTTATTAATACAAAAGTGATTAAAAATTCCTTCTGTTATCCCTTTGTATACGT
>NW_017108270.1:0-202 GCF_001263275.1 Habropoda laboriosa
AGATAGTATTTCTTCGAGATTTTCACGTAATGTACCGGTACGATACTCGTACTCCAAATAGAGTATGATTCTGCTCTGCATTCTGGACATCGGCGTCGAATTCTCTCTCTAGGATGGTGGGGGCAAATAAAGATAACTTAATATTTCGACTTTAAAATTAATTCCTAAAACTAAAAGTGGCCAACGAAATGTTACCATTTTT
>NW_017108271.1:0-202 GCF_001263275.1 Habropoda laboriosa
GACAAGTCAACGTGACTGTTTCGCCGTATCGATATCTCTTCCACGTCGAAATTACCAACGAAACTCGACGAAAAATGAAAAGGAGAAACGAAAAACTAGGTACGTAGAACGACGACGGATAGAGCATAACGAAAGATGAAAAAAAAAGGGGAGAAGAAATAAAAAAAAATTGGAGAATCTCGATTTACTCGGCAATTTTTCT
>NW_017108272.1:0-202 GCF_001263275.1 Habropoda laboriosa
CAAAATTTAACACTACACAACATTTGATGCTTTTCAATATACATATGCCATGTACAGGTCGTCGATACACCAATATTACCATTTCATTAAACATCCAGTCGATATTGTATTTGATTTCGCGTATTTGTTCGAGCGTCGCATTGTTCACGTTGGAAACGGGATTTATGCTCGCGAAATGTAACGTTATTTAGCAGAAAAATCA
>NW_017108273.1:0-202 GCF_001263275.1 Habropoda laboriosa
TTCAAGCCTGAGATGCGACGAGACGCGACTCGAGACACGCGACAGATAGCCATTGATCGCGTTCTGACGCGCGAATCGCGCGTTATCAGACGCATTCCGTGAATTTTTTTTCCGCGGACCCTAATCCTGGCGTACACCCTCCGCGTCGTCTGGAACCGGTGTTGGTAAACAAAAGGCTGGATATCTAAATCGCGACGGGCGT
>NW_017108274.1:0-202 GCF_001263275.1 Habropoda laboriosa
AGGCACAAGCATCTCGTCAACTGTGGCATATTCAGAGCATGTACAGTTTTCCTCGCAATTATTTACAAATTTTTGGAAAATTTCCGAAATTAGGTGCAGCAGTTTCACCAGCTTGAAGTCTTTCGGCACGGTTGCCTGCATCGTCAAATCGTACAGCAGTCGAAAGAAATAAAAATCGCTCGAGGGACATGGTTGTTCGAAA
>NW_017108275.1:0-202 GCF_001263275.1 Habropoda laboriosa
TCTTAAATGTGTTTTATTTGTATAGCGCGGAAGGACGTCTTTTCTCTTCGAATTTCGTAGTCGTAGCGAAAGGAAACAGAAAACCGTAAGGGCACGACAGAAATTCTGTTGCACATTTAAGAAAAGAGACGTAGAATACATCAGGTCTATTATGCATCTTTCACTAGCAGTGTTTCTCATATACATATATAACACAATTCAT
>NW_017108276.1:0-202 GCF_001263275.1 Habropoda laboriosa
CGCGAAAATCGTGCAAAAATTCGCGTAGTAAATATAGCGATATTTGGAACAAGAATTTCAGCCATTTCTATTTTGTAAAATGTGTGTGATCTGATAATTAACACTTTCACGGTGATATTAATTTAGGAAACAATCTTTTCGTGTTTCGCGTTCTGTCACGATTCGGTATTCATTTTTATATACCGAGAAACGTTGCGAAAAA
>NW_017108277.1:0-202 GCF_001263275.1 Habropoda laboriosa
TCGCTTGTTTCTCCATCCACCGATTTCGATGAAATTTTCAGCGTGTGTATAATTGACATAGCTGTACAAAACGTATTTTCTAAATTTTCATTACGAGTTCAGATAAAAAAGTTGTAAAAACGACCTTCGCTATTTCCTTCGCGATTCCGACTGATTGCAGTTTTTTCAAAAAATTTTTCACACGTCATCTAGTAAACTAATC
>NW_017108278.1:0-201 GCF_001263275.1 Habropoda laboriosa
TACGTTGCGAAATATGCAAAATAAAGAGAAAACAGATATTTGCAGTACTGCAAAACGTGGTTTATCCGAGAAAACAGCAGTATTTCAGTTTACATTCGTTAAATCATGTTTTACGTGTCCAAACATGCATAATAAAGGGAAAACAGATATTTGCAGTACTGCAAAACGTGGTTTATCCCGAGAAAACAGCAGTATTTCAGT
>NW_017108279.1:0-202 GCF_001263275.1 Habropoda laboriosa
CAAAAGTGAAACTTGCAAGTCGCCTGCATATTATGTACAAGACCTGTGCACTTTGTCGTAATATACGCGGGTGCCCTCTTTACGTAATTTCTCGTATAACTGGTTAAAGCCTTTCCTGGATAAAAAATTGACCGTATTCCCGCGTCCAATCCTCGCAGATCTTCCAATCGCCTCTGCACGTGTCCTTTCGAGGGACCACGCT
>NW_017108280.1:0-202 GCF_001263275.1 Habropoda laboriosa
GTCCCAGTTTTTTTCGGATCAAACTTTGTCGGTGCGTTCTGTGAGCATAAAAGAGAATAAAGTATTGTATAAACATTGGCTGTTCGACGCTTCGTTAAAAAGTTATAACCGTAATACGTAATACGAAAGAAATGGTAACGAATGTGAGGTTATGTTACAAAATGGGAATAGAGATCGGCGATGTGCGAACTGTGTTCACGAT
>NW_017108281.1:0-202 GCF_001263275.1 Habropoda laboriosa
CTATTGAACTATTGCTAAATATTTTCATTTACATTTTTATCGTCCCAAGTGTATTAACATAAAATAGTTGAAAGGTACAAAGACACTTCTTGTTATTCCTAACGAAAATGAAGTTAGCACTTGAAAGTTAACATTCAAAGCCACGAAAACAATGAAAATCAATCTCGATGATTTCAAAAATTTCAACTTAAAAATTGCAACT
>NW_017108282.1:0-202 GCF_001263275.1 Habropoda laboriosa
GTTATAACGATTGTTTTGCAAGTAGAGTTGCTGAAGAGATGTGAAGGTCATCTCTATTTTTTTAACGACAATGTCGTAATTTTTTATTTATTTGTTAACCCTTCCAACCCAACCGTGTTTGCAGTAGTTCGCTTCCTATGGCCGATGTGAAATTTAATAGACCGTTCACAACGGTCGACTTTAAATTGAGCCCTAAACATAT
>NW_017108283.1:0-202 GCF_001263275.1 Habropoda laboriosa
TTAGTGTGAGATTTGTGCCAAGTCTTGTACCTTCAGAATATTCTTCTATATTACCGCGAATTTGACGATATTGTTATTTTCACATGTATTATTAATTTCATTTTAACTTATGCTTGGGTATGATTCGAATTATATTTTCGAACTTTTTTTATCAATGTAACTTACAAGGGAAGTTTGGCAACTTGAAAATTCAAAACAGTTT
>NW_017108284.1:0-202 GCF_001263275.1 Habropoda laboriosa
TTTACAGTTTCACAACTTTATCAAGTAAGAAAAGCTGGTGTAATATAGATGAATTAAATTTGGGAATTTTAGTTTTGCGAATTAAAAGGAAAGTTAGAATTGAAATTAATTTTGTCGCGTCTTGGCCAGAATTTGTGTCACAGGACAAGGGGTTGGTCTAAGAAAGCAAATTTGCACAAAGTTCGTCGTTAGAATTTTCAGG
>NW_017108285.1:0-202 GCF_001263275.1 Habropoda laboriosa
GACGTTCTTGAGGTGATTGGTGAGTTGATTTTTTGGTCAGGGATTCTTTTATATTTGCTCTCCTTATTGTATCGGCAAGTTTGATTTAGCGATGCATCATTGTTGGTAACGTGTTACTTGCAAAAGAGTTTTCTCTCTGTGTAATTTACGAGGGATTTATCTGGTAGGATCTTCGATAATTATTTCGCAGATAAATTATCAT
>NW_017108286.1:0-201 GCF_001263275.1 Habropoda laboriosa
CTACTGCAAAATGACTGTCTCCTCTTTATTTTGCATATTTCGTCACGTTATTCATGATTTAACGAATATGAACTGAAATACTGCTGTATACTCGCGACAAACCGCGTTTTGCAGTACTACAAACGTCTGTTTTCTCTATATTTTGCATGTTTCGCCACATAAAACGTGTTTTAACGAATATAAACTGTAATACTGCTGTTT
>NW_017108287.1:0-202 GCF_001263275.1 Habropoda laboriosa
AACCTAGTGTCTTGTTATCGAACATGTATGTATGCGTTACTAAGGACAAACTTAACGTATAACTTGTAATCATTAGAAAATAATGAGAAAAAAATAATTTTGTTAAATAAGAAATTGAATTTTCTATTTAACCCTTTGACTGCTGTTGGCGCCTATAGACGCTCAGTGATACTATCAGCGCTCTTCGTATTCATATTCCATT
>NW_017108288.1:0-202 GCF_001263275.1 Habropoda laboriosa
CAAAGAGAGAAAAGATTTTTCATATAATTTAAAGGGATATTTGAAATATCGATCTAAATTTCGACACAAAATTGGGCGCGAATTTTGAAAATTCCAACATGTCGAGGAAAAAGAAGGTGAACGATAGGTCTAGGATTCGTTTCACGAAAACTCGCGTGTTCCCTGTTAACGCGAGCACATCAACGGAAATAGCATCGGAGGT
>NW_017108289.1:0-202 GCF_001263275.1 Habropoda laboriosa
AACATGGCGACCGTGTGAGATATAGATGAACCAAGCACACCTTTATATGCGGCATCAAAAAATAGAAAGATCTCGTTGGATACATTTAGCTGAGTAATTATATTTAAAGTCGAAATATTTTGTTATCTGTATTTGCCCTCACCATTGTATTTCGAAAATTCGACGCCGATGTCCAGTATGTATAGCAGAAATGTGCTCCATT
>NW_017108290.1:0-202 GCF_001263275.1 Habropoda laboriosa
CGATGTGAGAATCTTTGTACTTAGTTTTAACAGATTTTCTTCAAGTTCTTCTTAAGTTAAAGTCCAACATTTTTACTCCGAACTTTCCGCAAAAGCAACAAATTCGTGAACTACATTCCGCAGTAGGACAGTTTTTTCATATCATTCCTTTGTATTTGAATTCCAAGACTTTTGCACAAAGACTTCAACCTTCTATCGCTAA
>NW_017108291.1:0-202 GCF_001263275.1 Habropoda laboriosa
AGAATTCTTTGAATTTTTCGCTTTTAACGGTAGTTGTTGTATATTAGAGCATAATTGCATGTATTAAGTAGTTTAGAATTGATACTTGTGATAAATTTTTAATGGATTTAATAATTGGAATAATGTAGACAGTAAAATTAAGTTTCTGGTTTATTTTCAAGTACTTTAATCGAAGAATAATTAGTGTTTCTTGTTAAATAAT
>NW_017108292.1:0-202 GCF_001263275.1 Habropoda laboriosa
AGTAGTGCAAGTCAGTCGCTTCTCCGACATGCAAAAATTCTCCAAGATCGAAATTCAAGTGAATATAGCGTCGAGAATGTAGCTAAGCAGCTTTATTCATTAATTTTCCAGTTTATTTATGTTTCTGTTTTATTCCCAGATACTTTCATTCGGGAATAATTAATGTTTCTTGTTAAATAAGAATTTAAACGTTTCTCTAAAT
>NW_017108293.1:0-202 GCF_001263275.1 Habropoda laboriosa
CTATAACGTCGCACATTGTTATAGTATTTCTTCACGACCTTCGCATATCATACTGGGACGATTCTCGTCCTCTAAATGACGTACGCTTCTGGTATGCATTCTGGACATCGGCGTCGAATTTTCGAACGACGATTGTGGTGGGCAAATTCAGCTAATTATATATTTCGGTTTTAAAAATAATTCCTTCAGCTCTATGTAACCA
>NW_017108294.1:0-202 GCF_001263275.1 Habropoda laboriosa
TCAACGATTAATCATAACTGATGCATCGCGCAGTCACTGTATTTCAAACCATCAAAAAGTAACAATAAAATATGGATATTTTGAATGTTATCGTTTCTAAAATCGTCAAAACTCTGTCATAAATCAGTTTCAATCAACGACATCCCTCCTTCTCTCACACTTAGCTTCTTCTCTTTTTTTATTTAACCATTTGCTTGACATG
>NW_017108295.1:0-202 GCF_001263275.1 Habropoda laboriosa
AGCTGTTACACAACTTTGACGTTGCATGCACGCCGATAGAGGTGCTGTACGCGGAAATTTATGCTAAACCATATCCACCATCACCTATCTAATCGTGTCAACAAATAGGGCAGGAAAATATTTTACGTAAACTTTTTTATAATTTACATTAGGGGCACGATCTTCCGTCTACATGCAGGCCCATATGGATAATTGTATTTTT
>NW_017108296.1:0-202 GCF_001263275.1 Habropoda laboriosa
AACCGAGGTAAAATTTTGAGGAGTTGTGTTGCTATGCGCTTTAGGACATTCGAGAGCGAATGTAGTATCGGGGCCTCCATAGCCAGAAGGGAAACCGACGAAGAAAAATTTATGCGCAAGAGAGAGACTTTGCGCATTGCGCCAACAACTCTCTCCCTATTTTTCCTCGTCGGTTTTCCTTTTGGGTACGGAGGCCCCGATA
>NW_017108297.1:0-202 GCF_001263275.1 Habropoda laboriosa
TCTCCAACCTTTATGAACAGTACAACCCCAAATTATTCGATTATTCTCCCAAATAAACTTTTACCATCTCAAACTACTTCGTAATCGTCGATATTTACGCTTGAAACAAACACTTCTCCGATAAAAAAATTGCCAGAAAATTCACCACGGATGAAAATTTTCTAGTTTATCTGTTGAAAATTCACGAATCCTTGCACCGCAG
>NW_017108298.1:0-202 GCF_001263275.1 Habropoda laboriosa
CCATTTTGAGCAGTCTGAAACAGAATAATTCCAGGTGTTGAAAAATAACGAAAGTAATTTTTGTTAAAAGATGCAGAAGAAATGTGTTTTAGTAGAATTCTACGTTCTAAGATAATTTCTTCCAGTGTCGTTGCATCCTAAGAATTACCAAATAAATTTACAAAATAATCTACACCACGCTTTCTATTCCATTTTCATTCAA
>NW_017108299.1:0-202 GCF_001263275.1 Habropoda laboriosa
TTCGATGGTTATGTGCAACAAATGCAAGCATTTGAAGAAGATTTAAAAAATAATGCTGTAGATGTCATGAAGTTTTGGTTTGATGCTTCATGGAGTAACTTGCAAAAAAGATTAAAGCACATCGACTTATCTGAAAAGCTATTACATCGGTTACATGGCGTAGACTGGCAAAAGAAAAAGCAATACGAAAGTGTACAGCAAC
>NW_017108300.1:0-201 GCF_001263275.1 Habropoda laboriosa
GAAAACAGATGTTTGCAGAACAGCAAAACGTGGTTTGTCGCGAGAAAACAGCAGTATTTCAGTATACATTCGTTAAAACACGTTCTACTGTGCGAAACATACAAAATAAAGAGAAAACAGATGCTTGCAGTACTGCATAACCTCTATGTGGCGAGAAAACAGCAATGCTTCAGTTTATATTCGTTAAAACACGTTATACGG
>NW_017108301.1:0-202 GCF_001263275.1 Habropoda laboriosa
TTACGCCGTTCTGTCGATCGAGGCTAGGAAGCTTTTCATCCGGATTATTCTCCTTCGACGAGAAAGAAGAGGAGGTTCTTTCCATGGGTTCAGGAACAATGTCAGCGGATGATACGGCGTTTGCAGAGCAAACGCAAAACGTTCGACGTGTTAATGTTTGGTCACGACATGACGGTGCCGCGGTGAACAAAGTCGAAACCAC
>NW_017108302.1:0-202 GCF_001263275.1 Habropoda laboriosa
TTTCGAACTACGATGTGGGGGAAAATACAGAAAATTAAATATTTCGACGTTAAAAATAATTCCAAAAACTAAATGTGACCAACTGAATCTTAACATTTCTTGATACCAAATACAAAGATGTGCTTTGTTTTTTCAATACATCTGTTACGGGTTTACGCGGTCTTGTCCTCACATGGAGCGTAAAACTTGTTTGGGTTTGTGG
>NW_017108303.1:0-202 GCF_001263275.1 Habropoda laboriosa
TAACAAAGCACACCCTTATATTCGGTACCAAAAAAAGGTAATATTTCGTTGGTCACTTTTAGTATTAGGAGTTATTTTTAAAGTTGAAATATTTACTTATCTGTGTTTGCCTCCACCAAGGTAGTTCGAAAATTCGACTCCACGTCCAGAACTCGTAGCGGAATAAAGCACCATAAGAGTACGAATAACGCCGCAGTATGTT
>NW_017108304.1:0-202 GCF_001263275.1 Habropoda laboriosa
TTTCCTTCGCTACTGTAATTGTGCTTTCCCAAGTTCCTCGTGGAAATGCCACGGAGAAATTGCTATTTAATCTATTCACGTCGTTTAATTCTTCCATACTAGCCACAGTGTGTGTACAGTTCTTAACATTAGGTTTACCGGACGCGTTGTTTTCACGCTTTTCGAATTTTACAAGAGGAGTTACAGAAACCGTGTACATTTC
>NW_017108305.1:0-202 GCF_001263275.1 Habropoda laboriosa
ATTGTTGCAGGTGTATAACGTACATTCGCATTGAAGCTTTCGCGAGTATGTATATAGGAAGTGACGAAGGTTGTATAGGTGAGCGTGCGTGTAAGCGCAACAAGCGGGGCAAGCATTGTAATTAAACTATGCGAGCTATTTTACACTTAACTACATTAAGAGGAGACTATTTACTCTCAACTACACAGCACACAAGGGTCAT
>NW_017108306.1:0-202 GCF_001263275.1 Habropoda laboriosa
TGCCACTTCCTTGTTTCTCAATATTCTTTTACTATTCTAGTTTAGACGATGGCCACACGTCTATAGATTAAGAATACGTTTGCATTTTGTATTTTGGCCAAGTACAACGTCTGATATCGTGTCAGACATCGGGAATGATTCACGGTGCTCCTATTTTACAACAAATGCATATTTACCCTTGTAAAAAATATTTCTGTGTTCT
>NW_017108307.1:0-201 GCF_001263275.1 Habropoda laboriosa
ATAAACTGAAATACTTCTGTATTCTCGCGACAAACCGCGTTTTGCAGTACTACAAACGACTGTCTTCTCTATATTTTCCATGTTTCGCCACGTAAAACGAGTTCTAACAAATATAAACCGTAATACTGCTGTTTTCCGGCTTCAAACCACGTTTTGCAGTTCTGCAGACGACTGTTTTCTCTTTATTTTGCATGTTTCGCC
>NW_017108308.1:0-202 GCF_001263275.1 Habropoda laboriosa
ATGTTTATTTTCTCTCGAACAAATATCGATACAGTCCTTTCTTTCGCATATTACGTATTACTTTCTGTATATATTTCCGGTGCGGTGAAAAGCCATAAGGTCACCTTTTCGTAAGAAATTCGTCAGTCACTTATCGATGTCCATATCTCACCCGTCACTCTCGCGCCAATATGTTTTATCATCGAAATTACAGGGGTGTTTC
>NW_017108309.1:0-202 GCF_001263275.1 Habropoda laboriosa
CCCAAATCTCAGTCTTTGATCAAACCTAATCTAACCAGTGAAGAAATATCACAATTCCGAAGAGTCAGTTTTTCCCTTCATTTTCCACTTCAAGTATCAACAGTAACATTACAAAATGAAACTCAACAAGAATCCCGAATATTAACGTTACAGTAACAACACTAAACTTCAATATCTTTCTCCAATCTCTCAATCCAAAGTG
>NW_017108310.1:0-202 GCF_001263275.1 Habropoda laboriosa
GAAACCAGCCGGTGATAGGGAGAAACTTTTTGTTTTCGAAAATGTGGCTTTCCTCTTTGCACGACACAGAGAAAGAGAGTGAAAGAGAGAAATAAGAATCCGGGAAATACGTTTCACGGCGCCTGGACGCTTTGTCGCGGAGAAAGAACGAACGAAAGAGGAAACTCCTTCCTTTCTTGTCCCCTTATCTATTCTCTCTTGC
>NW_017108311.1:0-202 GCF_001263275.1 Habropoda laboriosa
CTTCGACGTACATATGTGACGCTGGTTCCTTATGCAAAACTTACGCGTCGCATTAGTGTGACAAGTGGCAGATATCATGACTGTATAACGAATAAAAAATTCAACAACGTGAAATTGCACAGAAGGTGCAGGATTCTCGATGCAGAGAGACGAATCGCGGAGGAAAGGAAGAGACTGGAGAAGGTAATCGCGAGAGAAGCGA
>NW_017108312.1:0-202 GCF_001263275.1 Habropoda laboriosa
TCATCTCGAACTAAGTGAATTTTTACACGTCCTTCCACGTCGAGTTCCACAATGATTTGATTTGGTTTTTTATGATCGCTTTCAGATCATTGTAATAAATTGGTTGTGATGTGAAGTTATATGTTACATTGGATGAGGGGATATTTACCGCAATCGTGTTCTCAATTTCGGTGTTTTTGGAAATGAATGGTGTTTTATTAAA
>NW_017108313.1:0-202 GCF_001263275.1 Habropoda laboriosa
CAGTTTTTCTTTTACCAACCGTCGAGACGTACCCGCCGAACCGCTGCCGCAGGGCCAGTTAACATATAAAACGGTTGTATTTTCCGGGCGAATTGTATACCTACCATTACACTTATGTATATCTTAATAAATTGAGGTAAAAACAGTGTAACAGTGTAACACTGTATCGCCAAACGATAGAAACAATAGACATCGACATCGA
>NW_017108314.1:0-202 GCF_001263275.1 Habropoda laboriosa
CAGCAAGTAAGTTATAGGAAAATCGTATACAAATTTTCCCGAACATATGCATTATTAATATACCATTTTTTGTGATTGTTAATTAATGCTTCATGATTACGTCGTTCTAGCAAAATCATAGTCAAATTTTCCTGAATATTTGCGTCGTTAATTTACCATTTTCTACGGTTGGTAATTAACATCTTACATTTATCAACATTTC
>NW_017108315.1:0-202 GCF_001263275.1 Habropoda laboriosa
TTCAATCCAAGGAAATTACAATTTACATAAGTCAGCTTCGTCGATCATGTGTTCCACTAAAAAAAATAAACTTAACTATGAAATCTCCTCCACTACTTTTCTATCCAAAATCTAGCACAGTGAAAGGGTTAACCCTTTACACTCGAAGGTGATTTTGCTGTAGAAAATGTTGCAAATCGGATACTAACGTAGAAATGAAGTA
>NW_017108316.1:0-202 GCF_001263275.1 Habropoda laboriosa
GTTCTGCATAACGTGGTTTGTCGCGAGAAATCAGCAGTATTTCAGTTTCTATTCGTTAAAACAATTTTACCGCGGCGAAACATGCAAAATAAAGGGTAAACAGATGCTTGCAGTACTGCAAATGTGGTTTGTCGCGGGGAAACGGCAGTATATCAGTTTATATTCGTTAAAACTCGTTTACCGTGGCGAAACATGCAAAATA
>NW_017108317.1:0-202 GCF_001263275.1 Habropoda laboriosa
ATTTAGCTGAAGGAATTATATTTAAAGTCGAAATATCTAATTATCTATATTTGCCCCCACCATGGTAGTTCGAAAATTCGGAGCCGACGTCCAGAATGTATAGCAGAAATGTACTCCATTTAGAGTAAGTGTACCGTATCTGTACGTTACGAGAAAAGCGCGAAGAAATAACATCTCTAAGCGTGACTTTATATGTGTATAT
>NW_017108318.1:0-202 GCF_001263275.1 Habropoda laboriosa
TTCAGTTTATATTCGTTAAAACACGTTTTACTTGGCGAAACGTGGAAAAGAAAGAGAAATCAGCCGTTTGTAGTACTGCAAAACGTGGGTTGTCGCGGGAAAACTGCAGTATTACAGTTTAAGTATGTTAAAACACGAATTACGTGGCGGAACATGCAAAATAAGGAGGAAACAGTCATTTTGCAGTACTGCAAAACGTCTT
>NW_017108319.1:0-202 GCF_001263275.1 Habropoda laboriosa
TTTTGTTTTCGTAGGATTTTTTAATTTTTTTGCAATAGTTCCAAAAAAGTTGTGACAAAGTTTTAAATCTTAGAATGAATCAGAATGGATTCAGTCACATAAATTTGCGTTTTGGGATTCAAGGGTGTATATTGACACTAGTAACAATGTACACACGATCAATATCGATCGTTTCGCGCGATGCAGTTCTTGAAATGACCGT
>NW_017108320.1:0-202 GCF_001263275.1 Habropoda laboriosa
TGTGTCGTCGATCGATCCGCCAACTTCTTCTCTCTTACCACCTCGCTCCTCCTCCCCCCTCTCTTTTTACCCACGAAATTCTCCTCACGAGTACCCGCTACGCGAAAACCATACCGTTTCGGGAACAGTCACGGGCTACTTCAGCGAAGACGATCTTCTCTATTTGGAGCACGAATTCGTAGTTAGCTGAGATACCGTAGGT
>NW_017108321.1:0-202 GCF_001263275.1 Habropoda laboriosa
AATCGCGAAGAAATAACATCTCTAATCGTGACGTTATATGTGTATATTCGCTTAGTTTAACAGGAAGACCGGTACCGTTTGAGTTTTGAATAACACAGCACACCTTTGTATTCGGTATCAAAAAGAGGTAAGATTTCGAAGGTTACATTGAGATTTAGGAATTATTTTTGAAGTCGGAATATTTAGTTATCTGTATTTGCCC
>NW_017108322.1:0-202 GCF_001263275.1 Habropoda laboriosa
ATTAGGTACCGAGAAGCAATTCTACGGCACCACGACGTCCCTGCGGACACTTACCTACTTATCTAATACTCGTTTCATCACTTACGCGTGTTCAAATGCGAATTTTAAAATATGTGATTCGTACACATACATACGCACCTGCGCACACGTGTGCGCGTGTGGAAATCGGCAGGTTTTTTAATCGCGAAGAAACTACCTAGTT
>NW_017108323.1:0-202 GCF_001263275.1 Habropoda laboriosa
TACGTGAAAATCGCGACGTAATACTCCCTTCAAGCGCGACGATATACGTGTATATCCGCTTCGATTAACAGTAACACGGGAACCGTTTGAGCTGTTAAAAAAAAACCACACCTTTGTATTCGGTATCACAAAAAGGTAAGATATCGTTGGTCACAGTTAGTTTTAGGAATTACGTTTAACGTCGAAATATATATTTATCTGT
>NW_017108324.1:0-202 GCF_001263275.1 Habropoda laboriosa
AAGTGGTTCCTTTGGTAGAATCGGTAGTTTGTAGGTTTTGGAAGTGATTTGTTTTTATTGTGTGGGTTAGTGTCTTCGATGGCACTAGAAAATCTGGAAATTCATTTTACACAAATGGAAATCTTTCGGAAGTAATTTTGTTGGATTAACACTCTCGCTGTCGTCGGAAAATATGGAAATTCATTTCGGAAAGGTGGGAAAT
>NW_017108325.1:0-202 GCF_001263275.1 Habropoda laboriosa
GGAATAGGCGTTCGTCGTTTTCAATGGAGTACTGTGTTCGTTGTACTTTCTTTTTATTTATCTTAAGTTGTAGTATCGTTGTTTCAATGGAAAATTGTGTCCAGTGTGAATTGAAGTCTTGAAAAATTTGTATTTATAATATTTCTTTTTATTTATCTTAAATTGAGGAATATGTGGATTATATTTTTGTCGAAGGAAACCA
>NW_017108326.1:0-202 GCF_001263275.1 Habropoda laboriosa
AATCGTCAAAAAATAAAGGATGTCGTATGGGAAATTTTACCACATTTTCCTTATAATCCAAACTTGTCTCCTTATGATTGTCACTTATATTTGACTATGTCAACATTTTTTTCAAATAAGCACTTTGTAAACGACGTCAAGATCAAAACAGCAGTTAATTCATTTTTTGCAAGTAAAGCTCAATATTTTTACATCAACGAAA
>NW_017108327.1:0-202 GCF_001263275.1 Habropoda laboriosa
ACTGTAAGTCTATGTTAATCGATTAAATACACTTTGATTAATCGTGTTGTCTTTATCATTAATGTAGTAGTACAATTTTTATTCCGAGAATCTTCTGCAACATACAGTAACAATTCTATTTTTAAGACAACGTCCGCTTCGTATGACTGCCCATGACAGAATGCATACATGCATCTTGCGCTGCTCTTCCTAGGACCTCCCC
>NW_017108328.1:0-202 GCF_001263275.1 Habropoda laboriosa
CCCATTACTTTCGATCGATACGAAAATTTATTACGTCGCGCCGCGGTTCATAATAGCTTCATCTCTTTTTCTTTGCTTTTCTTTTCTTTTCTTTTCTTTTTTTCAGAGCGTTCAGTTGATACCTCCCTTAAACCTTTGATAAATACCCCATCTAAAATGGACTACATGAGAAAATGTAGGATGGTAAAAATTCGCGATTTCG
>NW_017108329.1:0-202 GCF_001263275.1 Habropoda laboriosa
ACCCGGATCGCTAGACCTGACAGCCCTTGATTTCTTTCTTTCCAATTTCTTTCCCTGACACATCCACAACAGTTCGGCAACTTAAAGAGAATATTCCGTTAAGCAATTATCAACATTACCGCAAACACCTTCAGAAATATCATGCAAAGTGTACTCCAAAGAGCTCGAATTCGGCCATCTGGACGATATCGTTTTCCATGTT
>NW_017108330.1:0-202 GCF_001263275.1 Habropoda laboriosa
GATGAATTATGGTTGTACCTGAGAGATCTGGTGCGCCCGACAGAGGGTCAAGCTGATTTTATTGTGGTGACAATTTTTGTTCTTATTGTTCATTTAATCAAACATAAATGACTTTCACCTAACTCTGACGCCTCCATCTAGCAATCTTTTACCTTTCTTGAACTTCTGTAATCCTCTAAAAACCTGTTTTCCTACACAACAA
>NW_017108331.1:0-202 GCF_001263275.1 Habropoda laboriosa
TAAAAGTTTCTGAATGGTACAGAAACCTCCGTCTCAGATATCGACTCCCAAATGAAGAAAATTTGCCCAAATTTCATTATCATCGAAGAATAATTGAAAGCTATTTAGTGCCAATACTTGAAGAATAAACCACGTGAGATACAACTAAATCTTCCTTAATTTTCGGGGATTTTCTGCCTCCCAAATGAAAACGAAGAAAATT
>NW_017108332.1:0-202 GCF_001263275.1 Habropoda laboriosa
AATTAGATCGGAGCACTCAGAAACGCAGAAGGTATCATAACTTTAAAATGCATATATGTATCGTGATCACATTTTTTTTATACACTAATCCAAATGACGTTAATTGATGGCTGCATTGACGCGGGAATATTTTAAATCGTTTTAAAAATAATAGTAGGTCCCGCTTTTACCCATGTATCCGATTTTGGCCGGGTTTTTCTTA
>NW_017108333.1:0-202 GCF_001263275.1 Habropoda laboriosa
TTCTGCAGATCCAGGTTTCGAAGCCTCAACGATCTACGCTGTCACTCAAAAGTTTGAGATCACCTGCCAGTTTGAATCAATATTTAATCTGCTATTAATTCTTCATAGATTTGAAATTGATGCTGTAGAGTTTAGATTAATTTGACCGATTTGAGTGATAAAGAAGTTGAGAAATTGATGAAGTTGATAACTTTCTCTGGAA
>NW_017108334.1:0-202 GCF_001263275.1 Habropoda laboriosa
AACAGTAAGACCGGAACCGTTTGAGCATTGAATAACAAAGCACACCTTTGTATTCGGTATCAATAAATGGTAAGATTTCGTTTGTCACATTTACTTTTAGGAATTTATATTAATGTCGAAGTATTTAATTATCTGTATCTTCCCCCACAAGCGTAGTTCGAAAATTCGACGCCACGTCCAGAATGCATAGCGGAATCAAACA
>NW_017108335.1:0-202 GCF_001263275.1 Habropoda laboriosa
TTATCATCGGAGTTGTTGTTTTCTTCAGTTTATTCAGTTGGAATCGGATTTTACAATGCTACCTTTCGCCTTACTTCCAGGCTTCTTTGTAATTTATTGGCTTCCTTTTCAGCGGTCTGTTTCTTTCTGCTTTTCTTGAATTTTTTAGTGGTTTATTGTATCTGATTGTTTCTTTCTTTTTTAGCATTTTTTATGGTCTTCT
>NW_017108336.1:0-202 GCF_001263275.1 Habropoda laboriosa
ATAATTTTCGAAGAAGGCGGGACAATGAGTCTCGACGGTCGCGAATTTCATTGCTAAGGGGAAGATCATTTAACCCTTTCACGGGGATGCGCGTTCAATGGAAAATCCTGGAGGTTTGCGAGCGGGTGAAGTTGCTGAGGCGCGTACGTTTGCTTCGCTTGCATAATAACGCTTCAACTGTACTTCCTTAACCGACGTGTGT
>NW_017108337.1:0-202 GCF_001263275.1 Habropoda laboriosa
TCAATTCCATGAAATTCCGAAGTTTCGAGCGAAGTTCATTATTCTCGCTAAATTCAGTTTTTTTTTTCCCCATAGTGACTATCAGTTTCAGTGTATTTTAACGGATTCGATTAAACTTTTGAGCTATAGTGTGTGACACTTATAGTGTTTAAGCTGTAATCGTTTCAAAAATAAATTGACAAAAACAAATGTGTTGGTAGCG
>NW_017108338.1:0-202 GCF_001263275.1 Habropoda laboriosa
TAAAACCATATTTTCCTTTTAAACACAGAATATTGGATAATTTATGTTTCATTGAATTATGTCTTTTTTACTCGCTATCTTTTTTCATATTATCTGAAGCTTTTTTTCTGAATTTCTTATTAGCAGCACACGATAGAACATTCTTGATGGTTGAGAACATAGTTTGTCAAAACCGTTGGAAAATTTTAGTAGTGGAATTGGA
>NW_017108339.1:0-202 GCF_001263275.1 Habropoda laboriosa
AGTTTAGTAGTTTCCTGATTCTGTAAAAATTCGTGTTTCGAATGATATTTTTTTAATCAGGTCTTCGATCAACGTCCGCAACATTTCCTGTCCAATCAGTTTCGCAAACATAGTTGTCCGCCGCTCAGACACCTCCTTTCCCCGACAAAGGATTAACCTGGAATCAGATCTTCCGCCTCGCTGGATAAATCTTTGAGGGAAG
>NW_017108340.1:0-202 GCF_001263275.1 Habropoda laboriosa
TCGTTCATTACAAATGAAACATACTATATAGGAGAAATATATGTATGTTCCTCACGGTTTGCAACTTAGTATGCATACTTTCATCTACGCCCTCGGTTACTATCGAAATCTTTTTAGACATTTTTTTAAATCATTCGTTACAAGTGAGACACCCTATATAGGAGAAATACTCAGAGTTTGTATCTTAGTATGCAGTCTTTCA
>NW_017108341.1:0-202 GCF_001263275.1 Habropoda laboriosa
ATTAAATTAACAGTTATGACACTCGAATATCATATATCAACCACTGTTTGTTTCTCCCGAGTCTGCCATTAAGTTAGTTTTTTTTTTATAATAAAGGGCACGTGTTTAATAACGACCACTGTTAATTTGTTCAGGTAGACATGCATACCATCTATTAAAATGTACGCCATCAGCTAATTAATTGTTATTAACCACTGCAATG
>NW_017108342.1:0-202 GCF_001263275.1 Habropoda laboriosa
CTTTGAAGTACATTTTAAATAAAACACTTAAAGTAAGGAGTTATTGAAAAGAAAATGAAAAAATAATTTAGAGTGTAAAGAGTTAATTCTTTTTGCGTTATTTAACAATCTTATGCTCGCAGAAAATTCATTTTTAATTTGTATTTCGCTGACAATTCCAATTTAGTTTGAAGAATTTTTCACACAAATTCGAATTAATTTT
>NW_017108343.1:0-202 GCF_001263275.1 Habropoda laboriosa
ACTGAAATACTGCTGTTTGCTCGCGTCAAACCGCGCTTTGCAGTACTACAAACGACTGTTTTCCCTTTATTTTGCGTGCTTCGCCACGTAAATCGTGCTTTAACGAATATAAACTGTAATACTGCTGTTTTCCCGCGAGAGACCACGTTTTACTATACTGCGATCGACTGTTACCTCTTTATTTTGCACATTCCGCCACATA
>NW_017108344.1:0-202 GCF_001263275.1 Habropoda laboriosa
ACTCCATTTAGGGTACGAGTATCGCCGCAGTATGTTATGTGAAAGTCGCGAAGAACTACTATCCCCTATACGACGTTCAATGTGTATATTCGCTTCGTTTAACGGTAACGCGGCAATCATGTGAGATATTGAACAACCAAGCACTCCTTTATATTCGGGATCAAAAAATTGTAAGATTTCCTTGGATACATTTAGCTGTAGG
>NW_017108345.1:0-202 GCF_001263275.1 Habropoda laboriosa
GTATTTATGGTGCTCTCGAACATCAGGGTCTAACTAATTAGAATTCACGTTGAACGTGATTGGGACGGCGGAAACATAGAAAACTAAACTTGAGATGAAAAGCAATGTGTAGAAACCGACGGAAAAATTTTGAGGGATCCACCGGGAATCGAACGCGGGACCTTCGGCTTAGCAAGCCGAGGCTTAGCGCACTACGCCAACT
>NW_017108346.1:0-202 GCF_001263275.1 Habropoda laboriosa
GTTCGTTCGAAGCGTGTGCTGGGGAAACACCTCTCCCTCCCCCTCTACGATAGAATCGATTCCTGTGATACAGAGGAAAAGCTCGTCGAATCGGTTCCTTTCCTCGGCAAACCGGGCCAAAGCGGCTCCTCTCTCTCTTTCTCTCTCCAAGCCAGATATATCGATTCCCGACAACAGAGAGGCTACTGCTGAATTTCAAACG
>NW_017108347.1:0-202 GCF_001263275.1 Habropoda laboriosa
CGCGGACGACCCTGACTAAAAGTCAGCTAGCCGGTAGGAAGATTAGATTTCGTAGGCAAACCCAATGTGGAATCTGGGAACCACTGGGTTTAGGGAATATTTTGGATATTTGGAATCGTGTGAACGAACCTGATGCGACATCAGGGAGTCGCAAGAAATATTAGTTCGACGTCGTAACTTTTCAATTAAAAGCTGATACTCG
>NW_017108348.1:0-202 GCF_001263275.1 Habropoda laboriosa
TCAAGTTTATCAAATCTTTGTCTAGGTTCATATGATATGTTGATAACAAATTGAGCCAAGGGTGAAAATATTAAAATTAATTTTGTATTTTGCGGTTACCATAATACTTAACACACTGTACAGATAATACACTATAGTCTGAAAATGACACGAAGCAATGTAGCCTGAAATAAGAAGTAGACGAGATGATGACTAATAGTCT
>NW_017108349.1:0-202 GCF_001263275.1 Habropoda laboriosa
GCCCTTACCGAACCTTCCTCTTTTCCAACCCCTTCAGATTTTAGTTTCCGTTCTTTCGTCACTCCCCGGGTTAAGACTTGCCTTCGTCCTCGATGAGCCTAAGAAGTGCACATGTGGCATCCAGGTTTGCACGAGGACTTTCCGTTTCCGCCGGGACAATTAACGCATAAAACGATTGTATTTTCCGGGCGAATTGCACGCC
>NW_017108350.1:0-202 GCF_001263275.1 Habropoda laboriosa
ATATAATTCCTTCAGCTAAATGCATCCAACGAAACCTTACAATTTTTTTGTTCCCGAATCTAATGGTGTGCTTGCTTCTTCAATATCTCACATGGTTGCCGTGTTACTGTTGAACACAGCGAATATTCAAATATAACGTCGGCAAGGTGATAGTATTTCTTCGCGACATTAACATAACATACTGCGGCGATACTCGAACTCT
>NW_017108351.1:0-202 GCF_001263275.1 Habropoda laboriosa
GGTGAAAGTTCGCAAAGGTGAAAATTCGTCAAAATGAAAATTCGTCAACATGAAATTCGTCAAAATGAAAATTCGTCAACATGAAATTCGTAAAGATGAAAATCGTGAAGACGAAAATTCCTAAAAATGAAAATTCGTCAAAATGAAAATTCGTCAACATGAAATTCGTAAAGATGAAAATTCGTCGACATGAAAATTCGTA
>NW_017108352.1:0-202 GCF_001263275.1 Habropoda laboriosa
TATTTCTTCGCGATTTTGACGTATCGTACCGGTACGATACTCGTACTCGAAATGTTATACGATTATGCTATGCATACTGGACATTGGTGTCTAATTTTCGAACTACGATGGTGGGTGAAAATACAGATAATTAAATATTTCGACTTTGAATATAATTCCTTCAGCTAAATGTATCCAACGAAATCTTATCTTTTTTTGGTTC
>NW_017108353.1:0-202 GCF_001263275.1 Habropoda laboriosa
CGGCATCGTGCAAGTGGCCCCCTTTTTCTGTTGAAAAGCGGCCAGTCCTTTCGTTCTCTGCTTGGCCTGACAACTCGGTAAATTCGTAGAACATGACCAATCCAGGAAATCGAAAGAGAAGCGAGAAAATATTGAAATCGTAAAAGTTAGGAAATCGAAATATTTTATGCGTTTCATAAAAAGGGGCAATATCTTTCATTCA
>NW_017108354.1:0-202 GCF_001263275.1 Habropoda laboriosa
GTTCACGATTCTTCTTTAGCCTTATTGCCACCGGATACGTTATGGAAGATGGATTAAGCGAGAAACTTTGCTGCGGTTGATAAGACGTTGTACGTGGAAAGATTAGAACTTAAGGGGATGTATTTGAGTTTAGACGGCTGATTTTTCAGCCGATTTCATTATCTCTTTTCTCGGCGACAAGAAAAGTTACACCTATTGATGC
>NW_017108355.1:0-202 GCF_001263275.1 Habropoda laboriosa
GATTTCTTTTAGCTTAACAGTCATTTAAATTGCTACTTATTCCCTGTACGTTGTTCTTCCTATTTCTCCGGTGAAATTTTACCAATTCGTTTATTCCTGTTCAGATGTGGGTTTCGTTTGCAAACACTATCGCAAACACGTGCGTTAACCCTTTCGCGACTAGCGCCGGTTATATCCGGCATCCACTAAATGCTTCGCACTG
>NW_017108356.1:0-202 GCF_001263275.1 Habropoda laboriosa
TTGGGGTTTCTTCAAGGTAGATTAGGGTGTTTCAGGTTCCTTTTTGGTTGCTTCAGAGGTTTCCATGCGGTGACTGGTTCACAGGTGGTGCAGAGAGATATGAGCCACAAGCGGAAATCGTGTTAGCCAGTAGAACACATTTTTTTAAAGAGACGGTACTAAATGAGTTATAGTTTGACCCTATGACTACTGGTAACTCAAA
>NW_017108357.1:0-202 GCF_001263275.1 Habropoda laboriosa
ACTCAGACTTCTTTGATTTACCCACGCGGTATTCTAATTATGCAAGGTTACAACGAATCACAGCTTACATTCTCCGATTCATAAAGCTACTAAAAACTAGACTTCGCGATCGCAACTCCGGAACCACAACCACAAATTTCAACAAAACCACCATGTATCATGTTCCGTCCGATACGGAACACCGTAATTAAAGATTCTCGAA
>NW_017108358.1:0-202 GCF_001263275.1 Habropoda laboriosa
CTTCACCTTTAACCAGTCTCAATAATCCACCAAACGCTAAGTGAAACCAGAAAGTGGTACAACTTGCGCGCATAAAATCAGCCGTGGACGTCCTCACAAAAGGAGCGACGCGCCGCAACAGATAACACTGATAACAGCTGCGTCCGGCACGCGATAATGCGTGCACATTCCATTACGCAGGGCGTCAATCGATCGAACGCCT
>NW_017108359.1:0-201 GCF_001263275.1 Habropoda laboriosa
AAATAAAGAGAAAACAGTCGTTTGTAGTCCTGCAAAACGTCTTTGTAGCGAGAAAACAGCAGTCTTACAGTTTATATTCGTTAAAAACGATTTATGTGGCGAAACATACAAAATAAGTAGAAAACAGTCGTTTGTAGAACTGCAAAACGTCTTTGTAGCGAGTCAACAGCAGTATTTCAGTTTATATTCGTTAAAACACGA
>NW_017108360.1:0-202 GCF_001263275.1 Habropoda laboriosa
AGATTTCGCTGAGATCTGAAAGCACCTTTCTCGATTACTTAATAGGCGATTTAAGTTTTTGCGCGAATTCGCGAACGCGTCGTCGTTCGATTTCTGCAATTATCTCAATTTCCGAGGACTGTTTCTGTGTTATTTAGGTAAAGGAGAAGTAAGGATTTCGCTGAGATCTGAAAGCACCTTTCTCGATTACTTAATACGCGAT
>NW_017108361.1:0-202 GCF_001263275.1 Habropoda laboriosa
TAAAAGAATAATAAATTCTTAAAAAAAATTTTAGTCACTGAATGAAGGTTAGGGTTAAATAAAGTTTGAATTTATAGAGAAATTTGGTGACTGATTTACTTTTAAAGCGCGAAAGGGTTAAATAAGTTTGAATTTGTGGAGAAATTTGGTGACTGATTTACTTTTAAAGGGTTAAAGGGTTAAATAGAGTTTAAATTTGTGG
>NW_017108362.1:0-202 GCF_001263275.1 Habropoda laboriosa
AATTAAATTATGTTTTATTATTGTAACGTATTGTAGGAATGTTGGGAATAAAATTTGTAACAAAGACGAATATGTTTAAGGATTAAGATTCTTAACCCTTTAACTCTTCACTCTCAGTGCTCTCCCTGTAACTCTTCCTCTGTGCCTTCTTATTCTTTCACCCCCTCATTCTCTCTTTTCCTACTTCTTCACTGTATGCAGA
>NW_017108363.1:0-202 GCF_001263275.1 Habropoda laboriosa
TTTTTTTTAAGAAAATAGTTCACTCAATCGAATATTTTTCATGAGAGTTTTATTTCGTTACTCTTGGAGAATGTAAGAGTATTATTTTCATTTAATTTTTTTACAAAATGGCGGCGCTACAGATGCATCCCTAAACCTATATTTCAGACGGGCGATGTTCCCTTGACTTAGAACAAAATACCAAAAATTTTCATTATCTACA
>NW_017108364.1:0-202 GCF_001263275.1 Habropoda laboriosa
CAATAAATCTTCGGAAAAAACTGACAATGCAGCGTAACTAATTTTGCTACATATCCGCATACGGTGCTCTTAACTTCGACTATTCTGTTCTGTGAGGAAATCTAGCTCGTTGTCTAATTAGCCCTTTGATGACAGATGATAAATTTTTAACTACGACTGCAAAATTCGTTATCACTTTAAAATTCGGCTTATCAGGTGCGGT
>NW_017108365.1:0-202 GCF_001263275.1 Habropoda laboriosa
AAAAAAATTCAGTACAACTAGGGAAGAAAAATCGCCGAAAAAAATTAGAAAATGACAATTCCACAGTATAGAATAGTAGCACAAACGAATCGCGATATTTCAGACCATAAGTCGTAAAAATCGTGAAATTCTTCCGGCGACAATTAAACTCTGCTCGATTTTCCTGAGAAATTCGGTAGATTCGACGGAGACAATAAGCAAA
>NW_017108366.1:0-202 GCF_001263275.1 Habropoda laboriosa
ACAAGAAGCTAAATTAGAAAATTAAAAATGTAACTCTTCATTTTTAATATCTCGACCATAATCTGGAATGCAACACGTTATTATAAGGGGTTAGCATATTTAATCGTGTAATTAACATGTTCCTCCATCGATCTTATTATAATTTTAGATCACGGTGTGCATTCAATTAATAAATGGAAATTTATCTAATTATTATAATAAT
>NW_017108367.1:0-202 GCF_001263275.1 Habropoda laboriosa
GAAATTGAAAATTATTTTTCTCCGCTTCTTCGGTTTATAATCGTAGCTACATTATTGTTTAAGCAATCACAAACTATTTTCAAATAGAACTTGCGCGAGATATTGATCAACGTACGTACGTAGAACATGTTATCAATACTGCGTGTTTGTAAAGCTAGGACTACACATGATTTTTAAATAGACGTACGAGCGTAAAATCGTA
>NW_017108368.1:0-202 GCF_001263275.1 Habropoda laboriosa
GCTACGATTCGTTACGTATGAGCAAAATGTTTTTTTTAAAGAAAGAGAGGGATTCTTCATTTCGATCGTTTTGTAGTTTCGCTCGTTGCTGGAATTCAAGGGACGTGCTTAAAACGAAATATGAAATTTTCAGAGTTAGATTGTTAGTTTTTGCAAGTGTTTTTTATGTTATATTCGTCATTTTCGTTGGGAAAAGTAGAAT
>NW_017108369.1:0-202 GCF_001263275.1 Habropoda laboriosa
ATAAAAGAAAATGAACGCAGCTCTGAACGATACTTCAAAAATGTTCATATCATGGAATAATATTTGGAGCACTGCTAAAAAAACAAAAACACATGACATAACCCAAGACTTCTACCAAACAATGCCTAGTACCAATATTAAAAGGAAAGACAGAATAATCATGACCATGAACAGGACACTGCAAACTTACACGTGAGTACCT
>NW_017108370.1:0-201 GCF_001263275.1 Habropoda laboriosa
AAAATAAGGAGGAAACAGACATTTTGTAGTACTGCAAAACGCGGTTTGTCGCGAGAAAACAGCTGTATTTCAGTTTATATTTGTTAAAACACGATTTACGTGGCGAAACTAGGAAAATAAAGAGGAAACAGTCATTTTGCTGTATGCAAAACGTGGTTTGTCGCGAGAAAACAGCAGTATTACAGTTTATATTCGTTAAAA
>NW_017108371.1:0-202 GCF_001263275.1 Habropoda laboriosa
TTTCTTCCAAGTAAACTTAGAAAAAAATTGTAACAGTTGCAAAAAAAATCATGTTATAGAATGTTCAAAATTGTTAACCCTTCCGCATCCGTGGACGAGATATCTCACGTCTCTGTTATTCAATACTTACAACATAGCCTGGTCCAATAGGCAGAATCACTCTGTATATCAATCGACAGTGTTATAACGTTACGTGATATTT
>NW_017108372.1:0-202 GCF_001263275.1 Habropoda laboriosa
ATCCAACGAAATCTTACCTTTTTTTGGTACCGAATATAAATATGTGGTTTGTTATTTCAATAGTTCAAACGGTTCCCGTGTTACTGTTAAACGAAACGAACATACATACATTACGTCGTACTTGGTTATTATAGTTCTACGCGACCTTCGCAAATCATACTGGGACGATTCTCGTCCTCTAAATGGCGTACGGTTCTGCTAT
>NW_017108373.1:0-202 GCF_001263275.1 Habropoda laboriosa
ATTATGATAATGTAGTATCGGGGCCTCCATACCCAAATAGGAAACCTCGAAGGGAGAATAGAGCCTCGGCTTGTGTTAAGTCAAAGGTCCTCGGTTCGATTCCCGTTGGGTCCCTCAATATTTTTCCCTAGGTTCCTACAGTAGAGAATACTGTTAACGCTCTATCGCTTCGCAGAAAAATGGCCCAAACTCGCTAAGTGTT
>NW_017108374.1:0-202 GCF_001263275.1 Habropoda laboriosa
TGTGTCCAGCTTTACTAACAATAGCACATATTTATTTATAATGTAACACAGGTTGCAAGGCTGTGTTAATGTACAAAGGTTCTGGTTTAATCTGAACTGTTTCGTCCAGTCCGGGGTCTCGAGTTCTTCTCTCCGTTGAATTTGGAGTTGTTCTGGTCGATGGAGGAACGCTTTCCACCGAAGTCAAAAACGCTCCCTCCAT
>NW_017108375.1:0-202 GCF_001263275.1 Habropoda laboriosa
AGCGCGCTAAGGGCGCACTGGAAGGGCGGTAAAGACGATATTAGACACGCTGATTGGCAAAGGTAATCGTTAACCATTAACCAATCAGCGTGTCCCAACGAAAATCCCTCTCACGGTCGTCCGAGACGCGACGTCGGAAAGTGGAGTCGTCGAGTAGTCGTTCAACCATCACGAACAAGGAGAACCAAGGAGCAACCAGCTC
>NW_017108376.1:0-202 GCF_001263275.1 Habropoda laboriosa
TTGAGTTTATATAAAACACAGTCGCAAATGATTATTTTTACAGTGATTCAAATATTCTATATACTATGTTACATTGCAAATTCACAATGCTTGCCAACTTCTGTCACTGCTTCAATATATGAATGTGAACGCAGAGAATAAAATGGTTTAAAATAGTTGCAGATTCTTCAGTTCAGTCGATATTTGTTAAAAACTACTAAAA
>NW_017108377.1:0-202 GCF_001263275.1 Habropoda laboriosa
ACATCGCTGTTTAATAACCGAGATTAAGAAATTCGTCAGACCGGTGGAGATTCCTCGGTAATTCCGCTAATTAATTTGCCCTATTCGAACGATCGATCACTGCCGCGACATTTCGATCGATCGAGAATTTCCATTCGCGTTGAGAATTTCATTTTTTACACCAACGCAGATTTCTCTGGAGAAAGAGAAACTCGAGGAAGAT
>NW_017108378.1:0-202 GCF_001263275.1 Habropoda laboriosa
ATATCTCACACGGTTGCCGAGTTTCCGTTAAACGAAGGAATATACAACAATAACGTCGGCTAGTCGATAGTAGTTCTTCGCGACCTTCCCATATCATACTGTGACAATTCTCGTCCTCCAATTGGCGTACGGTTCTGCAATGCATTCTGGACATCGGCGTCGAATTTTCGAACTACGATGTGGGGGAAAACACAAATAATTA
>NW_017108379.1:0-202 GCF_001263275.1 Habropoda laboriosa
CTTCGTGGATCGACGAGGCTGAAAGATATTAGATTGCAAAGGAGGTAGGTTGTGTGTGTGCGTATGTCGTTTATGAATGGATATGGTTGGATGGTTGTTATTTCGGGTTCCGTTCGCGCGATAATAAAAAATGGCGTCTGTCGTGTCACAGACTACAGCCCTTGTCGGAGCACGTCGGAATTTTTACGAAATTTTCTTTCGT
>NW_017108380.1:0-202 GCF_001263275.1 Habropoda laboriosa
CTAATAATTTTATAGAACAGTATATGGCTCCTGAGTCCTCATAATGTCCCTGAACCAATGTTTTCTTTTTTCTCATGGATCATCCGTTTCACAGTGTGGACAAATTGTGTATTTCCGTATGCAGATCATTGAATTGTAATAGAACTCTCTGCTCCCACGCTTCTTCGCGTTCTCTAATAATTCGATGGAACAGTACTTTGTT
>NW_017108381.1:0-201 GCF_001263275.1 Habropoda laboriosa
ATATATAATTATTTGTCGTTTACCCCTCATCGTTGTTCGAAAATTCGACGCCGGCGTCCAGAAAGCATGTCAGAACCGTACGCCATTTAGAGAATGTGAATCGTCACGGTATGATTTGCGAAGGTCGCGCAGAACTATTATAAACATGTGCGACATTATATGTGTATATTCGCTTCGTTTAACAGTAACACGGCAACCGTG
>NW_017108382.1:0-202 GCF_001263275.1 Habropoda laboriosa
GACTCACTCTCTTTTTGTCTCTCCTCTCTCTCCCCCTCTTCTCACTCACTCACTCACTCACTCACTCTTTCTATCTGTCTCTCCCTCTCTTCTCACTCACTCTCTCTTTCTATCTGTCTCTCCCTCTCTTCTCACTCTCTCTATCTGTCTCTCCCTCTCTTCTCACTCTCTCTATCTGTCTCTCCTCTCTCTCTATTCTCAC
>NW_017108383.1:0-202 GCF_001263275.1 Habropoda laboriosa
CATGTTTCACCACGTAAAACGTGTTTTAACGAATGTAATCTGCAATACTGCTGTTTTCTGTCGTCAATCCACGTTTTGCAGGACAGCAAACGCCAGTTTTCTCATTATTATGCATGTTTCAGCACGTAAAACGTGTTTCGACGAATATAAAATGAATTACTGCTGTTTTCAAGCTATAATCGCGTTTTGCAGTACTGCAATC
>NW_017108384.1:0-202 GCF_001263275.1 Habropoda laboriosa
ATGGATTTTATGATTAAGACGAAGGAATTCGTGTACGGATTGAATAGATCATTTTGAAGAATGGTTTCCTCGTTCTAATTTCAGCCGGGTAATCGCGTTTTGTTGGTTTATCAGGGGAAAGTTGCGGATAGAGACATAATCACCGACATTTATCCTATTATAATTTAACGCAGCTGTACAGGAACTGCTGTTAATTTGTTAG
>NW_017108385.1:0-202 GCF_001263275.1 Habropoda laboriosa
CTCGAGAATTTCAGGATTCTCGAAAATTTCGGGATTCTCGAGAATTTCAGGATTCTCGAAAATTTCGAGATTCTCGAGAATTTCGGGATTCTCGAGAATTTCAGGATTCTCGAGAATTTCAGGATTCTCGAGAATGTCAGGATTCTCGAGAATGTGAAATGTCGGCCAAATTGGCGCATTCTCAAAATCACTCCGGAAGTAA
>NW_017108386.1:0-202 GCF_001263275.1 Habropoda laboriosa
GTATTTTCGAAGGAAGTATCCCTTGCAGTTGGCGAAGACCTTAGTTTTGTCGAACAGAATCTTGTCTTGTAGCCAATTGATGTTCCTCTACTGCCGATTGTACATAACCCAATCTGACGCACTTCTTATGTTCCTTGAGCCGTGTGATCACGCTCCTCCCAGTTTCTCCGATGTAAACTATTCCGCATGAACATGGTATTTT
>NW_017108387.1:0-202 GCF_001263275.1 Habropoda laboriosa
TTTTCCGTGCGTTGAATACACTTTGAAGAGTTGTACATTTTTTTTTTTTCGATTATTTAAATTTGACGCGAAAGGAATGGGAAGAAAATACTTCTCCGTCAAGTAAACCAAGAAAGTCGTAATTTTTTTTAAATTTTATGTTTCGAGTATCGCGAAATTTTGTATTTTTTGATAATTGAAATATATTAGGAATCGACGTTAA
>NW_017108388.1:0-202 GCF_001263275.1 Habropoda laboriosa
CCTTTTTTTTTTAAATCGTGACATAAATGTGATTTGATTTTTCATTTAATTACATCGTGAATCTATATAATTTTTCGTCTGTCCCTGTCGACTCGTTCAAATCATTTTGATTTTTGATTTCTGTGACAGAAAATATTTGGGAATAATATTGAATTGTGAATTTTTTTATTTTTCTCTGTACTACTGAAGGTTCCCTATTTTA
>NW_017108389.1:0-202 GCF_001263275.1 Habropoda laboriosa
CCAAAATAATTTCCACACGATTCTATACACTTTTCCTAAGTATTAACTATACAGTTTCATAATCCCAAATTTATAAACGTCGTTAGTCTTTGAATTCAGGAATTCTGTAAATTTGATGTCCAGTGTCTTTATTTCAGGATATTTTCGTTCAAGACGAAAAAGTTCGTTGAAGCAAAATTAACAGATTGTTGACCGGAAATTT
>NW_017108390.1:0-202 GCF_001263275.1 Habropoda laboriosa
AAGTACTACGATCGCCTTGCCGACGTTATAGGTGTATATTCGCTTCGGTTAACAGTAACACGGCAACCGTGTGAGATAATGGAGTACCAAGGTCACCATTATATTCGGGATCAAATAATTGTAAGATTTCGTTGGATATATTTAGCTGAACGAATTAAATTTAAAGTGGAAATATTTAACTATCTGTATTTTCCCCAAGATC
>NW_017108391.1:0-202 GCF_001263275.1 Habropoda laboriosa
ACATTACCCAGGAATTAACCACCCTTCGTACATTACCGAGAATCTTTCCCAACTAAGAAACGAACACTTCCCTTCTTAACCGGTACCTTCCAGCTCGCGGTAATTCGACACACTCGGTATCGTCGAGGAAATCCATTACCCTACAAAGTGTACACAGGCATCGGCACCGAGCATCCCGTAAATTATTCCCCAGGACACGTGA
>NW_017108392.1:0-202 GCF_001263275.1 Habropoda laboriosa
GGCGAACGCTGTAGTCGTCGGAGAATCGAACCGTCTAGGCTTGTGTTGTCTATCGTTCGCGATCAATTTCCTCGGTCCTTTCTGGATTTAGAGGCTTTGCACCAATTCGAATCCTTCGATCAACGTACACACACGATCTTCGAGTATGTTCCATCCATTTCCATTTTAATTGGATCACCCTGCAGTTGCTTGTAATTTTGAC
>NW_017108393.1:0-202 GCF_001263275.1 Habropoda laboriosa
AGACTCCGACGTGCTGGAAGGCATGGCTCTTTGGCAGCACAGATCTTTGGTAGACATTCCGAAAATGATCAAGAAGGAAGTGAAGGACGATAGTATGAACTCCGAGGACATGAAACAGCAGAGTCCGGAAGGCAGTCCGAATTCTAGACAACGATTGGAGAAAAGGAACAGCGACGTGACGATCACAAACGATCCACGTCAG
>NW_017108394.1:0-202 GCF_001263275.1 Habropoda laboriosa
CTGTCTTCGGTTTCGGCTGTAACAAAACACAAAAGCGTAAGCTGGTGATCATGACTGACACCGGTTGGGAGAAACGAGGTTTGAGGTGGTAAGCTAAAATATTGTCTAAGGCTTAAGTCCGAAGCTTCCTTCAATCTCCTTAAGATCAGATCTGTGCAAGGATGTTCTTCGGTTAAATTATTTCACCCAGGAGTAAAAATTT
>NW_017108395.1:0-202 GCF_001263275.1 Habropoda laboriosa
AACAAAAAACTCTCCCACGGACGTCCGAGAGACGACGTCGAGAGTCAGTCGTCCAACTACCACTAAGGAGCAACCAGCTCAAATTGTAACAACACAAGATAGCATTCGAACAATTCACAAGTCCCAGTCTAACTACGTAGTCCTTCGAGAAGTATTTGAACAAAGCTCGAAAACTCATTTTTGCAACAATCACGGGCATTAA
>NW_017108396.1:0-202 GCF_001263275.1 Habropoda laboriosa
GACACAATTCTACCATTTGAAGCAAAAATGATCAACACACCAAAGCTTCCTCTGCACATCCCATGAAACTCCAAAAATACATGCCACACAATTCTCCCAAAAATCTCTCACATTTTCCAAAGAAACATTACAAAAATTGTACCTTTTGAAACAAAGTCTACCAACACACTGCTCGCCAGACCTAAAACCACCTCTTCAAGAG
>NW_017108397.1:0-202 GCF_001263275.1 Habropoda laboriosa
CGACGTGGAATGCCTCGTGAACAGTCGCGTCAATTATCGAGGCATGCATTTTTCATCGACTTACTTTTCCCTTTGCTTTGCCCTTCCTGATCTATCGTAGGATCTCTCTGATACATTCTACGAGTTGCTACAGGAAAAGTATTAGAAATTTTTCGACACCCGTTACATTGAGTAACCGAAAAATCTTTGCAAGATCTTTCCT
>NW_017108398.1:0-202 GCF_001263275.1 Habropoda laboriosa
GTGGCGTAATATTATGCAGACTTGATTGGATACGTGATACATCATGATGATCGGCATAACTCTTGAACGTTCAACTTCATCCATCTTACTTTCGTTTCTGCCAGTCACGGAATCGGGCAATGTTGGATACTTGAATCCCGAGAACGACGATGCGTAAGCCATTAAAGTCTTCGTTCTATCGGGAAATACTCGCCGGATAGAG
>NW_017108399.1:0-202 GCF_001263275.1 Habropoda laboriosa
CAAGTATTTCCTACATTATCCGCCAGATATGGAAGAGAAAACACCGAGAGCCACGCTCGATCGTTTTCCGTAAAACAAATGTAAAACAAAAGAATGCCGACGCGTTCCACGTATGGCGGACAATGTGGGAAATACTTGTCCGGTCCGTCTCTCCCGGAATTATCAAGTTGAGCAAAATGCGAGTGTGAGAGGTTCGAAAACA
>NW_017108400.1:0-202 GCF_001263275.1 Habropoda laboriosa
TTCGCGTAAGATGAACCGTGATAATTGTAGAATTTGCGAAAGGGTCAATTTTCAGAAGTGTGACTTTTGAGTAAGAATATCTTCGTTGTAAGAGGATGCAGTTGACAGAGGTTTCATGCGAATGGAAGTGGAGAGTAGCAAAAGAGATTCGAGTGTCTTTAAAAAAAATGCAGGATCGGTACTGGCGCAAATAAGATTGTGT
>NW_017108401.1:0-202 GCF_001263275.1 Habropoda laboriosa
TTTTAAATGGGACCATGTATTTTTTGGTTCATATTCTTATGGAGGATAGAATGATAAATGCCCTACCCTGTATTGTTAGCCGCAGCGTAAGGGTTAAGGCAAGATGGAAATGTTCTATTCCTTCATGATTTTACTAGCGGTCGCCTTTTATTTCACGACCGGACAATTATGAAGAACCGTTACTCACTTTATTCACTTAAAA
>NW_017108402.1:0-202 GCF_001263275.1 Habropoda laboriosa
TAATTACTTAAGATTCCTAGATTCGGTGGAATTTTGTTACACCGGATTCGCGTTAGATTGGTATAGTTCTACTCGACGATATTTCGAAACTGTAAACTGTACTTTAATCAAGGCAAGAATGCAGATTGCGTTAATTCGCGTATCAACGGTTTCGCAAACGCGATTAATTTCCTATCTATAAATACCACGCTGAAATCTCGGC
>NW_017108403.1:0-202 GCF_001263275.1 Habropoda laboriosa
TAAATCGATAACGCCTCGATACAAGCAGTGGGCACTCGGCAACCGTATGGAAAGGATAAAAAAAAAGTTGCACCGAATTTCCAATCGGTTTGCGATCTCATTCCGGCCGCTTTCTCTGCGAAACCACACGGGGGACCGAAACCATAATTGGTCCAGACGACTATATTCTCCCCAGATCCGACTGTACAGCAGAATTTCGGGT
>NW_017108404.1:0-202 GCF_001263275.1 Habropoda laboriosa
CGATGACAACATTTTTCTACCGAATTGAAGATAAATTTACAGGGATATACCGATCGATATCAATGTTGTAACAATGCTATTTAAGAGAAGTAAAATCAGTTATAACTGTAGCAATAAATAGCGTTTTATTAAAACCACAGAAATCTGATGCTGATTAATTTTACTAGGAAAGTTTCTGTTAAAGTTCTGAATAATTTATATT
>NW_017108405.1:0-202 GCF_001263275.1 Habropoda laboriosa
GTGCACTGACTCTAGTATTTACTAAAATTCAAAAATTCTGGCATAAATTCCGAAAATAGATTACTAATTACGGTAAACTACTGAGACGATTTAATTTAGAGTGGGCATAGTGCACTCGTTCCAAATCAGCTCACAATAAACAATAATAAATCAACTAACGGTAAATTATCAGTAAACAAAATAGCAAGTCATAAAATAAATT
>NW_017108406.1:0-202 GCF_001263275.1 Habropoda laboriosa
GGATACTGCGGACCGTGAGTATTTGGACACTTGGTGCGATCTGATCTTGGTTACACTGTAAATATTTCTGAAATTCGCGTCAATTAATGTTATCGACGCGTGTTCAAAATTTTACTAACAAACGGACGAAAGTTGTGTTCATTATCTATATTCCACGAGTGCCGTTTCCTCCAAATTAATTAGAATATCCAAAAAAATTAGT
>NW_017108407.1:0-202 GCF_001263275.1 Habropoda laboriosa
ACCGGTCCTGGAACGCGCACCTAGGAGTTACGAGTGTATCTCCGAATGCATCTACCTGCGTTGGCTCGTTCGCCGATTCAACAGCGCGTCAATTTGTCATTTACCATATTGACCGTCGGTTCTCTGTCTCTTCTCAAGCACGTTCTCCGCGCTTAAGAACCGTATTTAAATGGACAAACAGGCGGTATTTCGTCTTTATCGA
>NW_017108408.1:0-202 GCF_001263275.1 Habropoda laboriosa
TTCCATTTTCTCGAAAGCTGAGGTTCTACGTATAAGTAATTGTCGTGTTTCGGTGTTTAGCATCGATACTATTGGGAAACTGAATTTCTAACGTTAAATTTTAAAATTGTGAAAAATATTTATATCTACGTTCGTTTCATATTGTTTATTTGACAATTAAAAGGAAAAATGTAATTACGCGTTACTTGGTAAGCAGGATATA
>NW_017108409.1:0-202 GCF_001263275.1 Habropoda laboriosa
CTATGAGAAGACATTTCGTATCATAAGACACATCCGATTCTTCTTCTACGGAGTTGAGGTGCAACCCGTTCCAACTTATATTTAGGTTCCTTTTTAATCTTCTTTTTAGTGCATATTGTATTATGACTAGGTCGATTGGAAGACAACCCGACACAGTCTGCATTGCGGCAGTAGATGTAGTGCGGCAAGCTTTTATTAAAAC
>NW_017108410.1:0-202 GCF_001263275.1 Habropoda laboriosa
CGAGTGTCCAGAATTTTGACTGTTTAAGACCCCAGGTTTTCCAGATTCCACTATTCTAGTCTCGTTAGGATTCTCAGGAATAATTATCATTAAAAGATGACGCTAAAGCAACGCAAAGGAATGTAAAAGAGGAATATTTTTTGGCGTTATCGCGAAAAATTTCGAGTCTCCAGAATTTTATTTCTTTAGGTCCCCAAATTTT
>NW_017108411.1:0-202 GCF_001263275.1 Habropoda laboriosa
TTGCATTCTTGCTAAGCTCTAAATCACTGAAATTTCAATTATAGCTCTGAAAATAAAAGTGACCCAAAGTATATTTTGTTCACATATACCTTTCTTTCATATTTTCACTTTAAAAATATCATCAGATTCGAAGAATGTATACCTATTAATTTATTTGTACTCGTAACAAGGTTAAAAGAAACAACCAAAAAAATTCTCTAAA
>NW_017108412.1:0-202 GCF_001263275.1 Habropoda laboriosa
ATTGAACGTGACGTAAACGTGATCACAGATTGTGTTTTATTCCGAGCATTCTTTAGATTCGTGCTTATTAAATATTCGTAATTAAAATTTTTCAAGCGTTCTCTCGTTCTTCGTTCCTGCAGGAGAGACGTCGAATTATAATTATTTCTTCGTGATCGTGCACGATACGTTCCACGCGAAGAACCGACACTGTTCTGTAAAT
>NW_017108413.1:0-202 GCF_001263275.1 Habropoda laboriosa
CCGTTCATTAACAAAAAAGAAGTCTTAATAATTGCATAATATTAGGTCGTTCAGAAAGTTCTGCCAGATTTCATCGCGGGAATTCAAATAATCATAACTCCGGCAAAAGTTAAAATATTTATTCAAAATAAGAACCATTACAATCGATACACCTTTGCCAACGTTTCGCTAATTTATTTTTACCGTCTACAGAAAAACTACG
>NW_017108414.1:0-202 GCF_001263275.1 Habropoda laboriosa
GTATACGTAATTACCCTTCAGCCGTATGCCATATTCATACGTACACTACCGGCCAAAAGTTTGAAATCACCGAGCATTGCAATTGACACAAAAATTTGCAGAAAAAAGTCAGCGACTTTGAGAATTTTTAATCGTTCGAATCAATTGATAAATGTAGAATTGAGATAAACTTGAAATGTATAAAAAATTAGCAGCCGATTTA
>NW_017108415.1:0-202 GCF_001263275.1 Habropoda laboriosa
CACATTACAACCCAAGAGACAAAGAGTCAGATTTCTCGTTAAAGTAAATACTAAAAAAAAAAAAGTCCTCGTTTTTTTCAAGAAAAAAACACCGTTTACATCGTTTCAATTTTAACCCAATCGCGTGGAAAATTTGCGAAAAAAAAAAAGAACGTATCGCAATCTTCCCTCTTTAATCCGAAATTCTCACGTAAACGTGCGC
>NW_017108416.1:0-202 GCF_001263275.1 Habropoda laboriosa
ATACTGCGTTAATATCTCTCTGTCTCTCTGTTACTTCAGAGAGCGATACGTATCGTGATACTCGCCGAAAATTGCGTGCCCCTTCCCAAACATTCTCTCCAACTCCCAGCTGTGGACATCAAACGAACCTTTCAAGGCGAAGTTCGCGCTGTAATGCGTTTAACGGTAGCTTCACGTTGAATATAATGGCTCGAAATGAGAC
>NW_017108417.1:0-202 GCF_001263275.1 Habropoda laboriosa
TGATTAAAAATACAAAATAATTGAATTATTCTTTTTGAGCTAAAAATGTTCGGTGTTCCGAAGAATACATTTCCCTTGCAAAAATGATAAAAACTATCCTTCCCAGAACCACAACAGGCGTTTCTTTTGTATTTGCCTACATTCTCGTTGGCTAGTTTATTTTTTACAAGGTGTAGTTTCAGGTTATTTCGACGGAAAATTC
>NW_017108418.1:0-202 GCF_001263275.1 Habropoda laboriosa
GCCGTTTATTTGCATTGCGGTTGAAATACCGATTCCTTTTCACGGTTTTGTAATTTGAACTTCCCGTTGAATTTGTATAAATTCTTTTTCGTATATGCGTAAATTACAAATAGAACCTAAAGAACCCCCGAAAAAAAGAAAAACGAAGAAGAAACACGTTATCGCATAAAAATTCCTCAATATCCCCGTTAAAAGGACAAAC
>NW_017108419.1:0-202 GCF_001263275.1 Habropoda laboriosa
TAAGTGGCTATTTAAGTTTCTTCAATTTATTTACTCGAAATTTCTTTTTCAAGCCTAGAATAGATGCAGTGGATGATCAAATTGTTAGAGCTACCTGTAAGAAATTGACGATTTTACATCGTAACGATTAATTTTCAGCTGAAAACCTAGTTACACTGAGTTATTACTATTTTCTTTTACGAAGTAAAATGCTGATTGCAGC
>NW_017108420.1:0-202 GCF_001263275.1 Habropoda laboriosa
AGTCTGAGATGAATGCATTGTTTCGTCTACTTGTTCTCAATGTGTAACGAGGTAATGTGGTGTAAGTTGGAATGCAACGGAATAATAATTGACAAAGTGCTTTGTTTCTATCCACAAAAATTAATTTTCTGCAATTTCACAACTATACCATATTACCTACTCGAGAAAAATTACCTTGGAGATCTGTCATCTTAAATTTTCG
>NW_017108421.1:0-202 GCF_001263275.1 Habropoda laboriosa
CAAATGCAATATTCAGCGATTAAAATTTGAGGCAACAGCTCTGGGATCGTGTTCTTTGTACGCATTATAGATTTGCTCGTTTACATCGAAGATCGATTTTTAGTTTCAATTAAATTAAGTTAGAGCGAAATTACTAGAGATCGGTTAAATTGCAAATGCAATATTCAGCGATTCATTGTCACGAGGATTACAAATTTGAAGA
>NW_017108422.1:0-202 GCF_001263275.1 Habropoda laboriosa
TCCGCTGCTTTGTACACCTACTGTCGTTTCGCACGTTTTCAGGGTTTACGATCGACCGATTGTCTACTTCGAGGGAATCGCGATTGAAGGAAGTTCGATCTGCCGTGAGAATATTCGCAGATTTATTTTGTTCCTTTTTTAAGGGAGTATTAGTAGGGAGAGATTTCGTTTTCGATGGAAGGATGTGTGAAAGGTAAAGGAC
>NW_017108423.1:0-202 GCF_001263275.1 Habropoda laboriosa
CACGTAACGTACCGGCACGATACTCGTACTCTAAATGGCGTACGATTCTGCTATGCATTCTGGTCATCGCCGTCGAATTTCCAAACTACGATGGTGGTGAAAAGTACAGATTATTAATTATTTCGACGTTCAAAATAAATCCTAAAACTAAATGTGACCAACCAAGTCTTACCTTTTTGTGATACCGAATACAAAGGTGTGG
>NW_017108424.1:0-202 GCF_001263275.1 Habropoda laboriosa
GTGGTTCCGAGGGGGAGAGAATCGGGGATGGCGGAGCGAACGTTCCGAGGGAAATGGGGGATGATGGAGATTAGGCGGGGATCTTTGTTCGGCAAAATTATTGTTATTTCCTGTTTATAGTACTAAACAACGGTATAACAAGCGGTATAACAAGGGACATGTGAAATTTTGCGGACAGCCAGAGCATCCAAAAATATTAGCC
>NW_017108425.1:0-202 GCF_001263275.1 Habropoda laboriosa
TTAAATATTTCGGCTTTAAAAATAATTGCTTCAGCTAAATGTATACTACGAAATCTTATAATTCTTTGATCCCGATAATAAATGTGTGCTTGGTTCATCAATATCTTACACGGGTGCCGTGTTAATGTTAAACGAAGCGAATATAAACATGTAACGTCGCACATGGTTATAGTGTTTCTTCGCGACCTTCGCATATCATACC
>NW_017108426.1:0-202 GCF_001263275.1 Habropoda laboriosa
CTCTGTTTCAAGCGGGGTCCTGAGTCCTCCTACTGTCACGGCTGAAAGAGCTTGATTTTTTGGGAATTTAGAACAGAGCGAGTGGTACACTTATCCTTTAGCAAATTTCTCTGTTTATTCTGTCATCTTTGAAGAACGCGACAATATTTTTTATGTGTGAAAATTTCCATTTCTTGTCAAATAGGTGATGATTGATGACTGA
>NW_017108427.1:0-202 GCF_001263275.1 Habropoda laboriosa
TTTGGAAATTTCGAAGAAGCCAACAGGAAGCTGAAGTTATGTTTAACAAGGGAAACTTTCGTTTTTTTATTTCAGAGGTAATGTATAGTCTTTAGAGCGATCACTGCTAACTAGGATGATGATAAGAGGAGCTTCAGACAAACGCCCATAACTTTTAGGAAAATTCTCATTTTTGGGTCAAACTTTGTTTCTTGCTTTGTCA
>NW_017108428.1:0-202 GCF_001263275.1 Habropoda laboriosa
TAAGGTGGAAGTATGTGGAGCACAAAAATTAAGGATTAAATTCGCGCCAAGGACAGAGCGCGAAAAAATATTTGAAACGCCTATAGGAGCCAAGGGCACAGCGCGAGAAAATATTCGAAACGCTTATAGGCGTCAAAGACACAGCGCGAGAAAATATTCGAAACGCTTATAGGCGTCAAAGACACAACGCGAGAAAATATTC
>NW_017108429.1:0-202 GCF_001263275.1 Habropoda laboriosa
TTTAAATTAATTGTTCCATAGTACTTCAGAGGAGTGGAGGAAAAATTTTAAGGACCTGAAAAGAGTCAAGATAACCTCCGCAATGTCTCGTTGCTTTTGCTCTTTTTGATACGGTCTATCCCACATTAATACTGGACACTGTCGTGCTGGATCTATCTGATTAAATTTGCCTTTCTGATAATAGTATACAATAGCGGGGTAT
>NW_017108430.1:0-202 GCF_001263275.1 Habropoda laboriosa
ATGTAACGAGCGATATTTGGAGGGATTAAAGTCGGCACGATTTTGAAAATTTGGACCTAAGTGCTGAAATGCAAGTTGTGATATAATTGGGACAGGCTTTCTGGTAATATTGAACACGATATGGTAGCAAATTTGATGTCGTGGAATTTATTTTATCACTTCAGAAATCAAATAAGGAACTTGACTTACACCGGTATGACTT
>NW_017108431.1:0-202 GCF_001263275.1 Habropoda laboriosa
CGACTCATGGACAGCTGAACGTTGTTGCGTCGGTGCTGTTAAACGGGCGATTGTTGTGAATACATTGTGCTGTTAGAAGGGCAACGACATCAAGCGTAGCAGTACAATATTTTACTTTCAATTAAACATATCATTTTAAACGCCAGCCTAATCTTGATCACGGAAATCCATTCTAACCCTACAATAAGGTACCCACAGAATA
>NW_017108432.1:0-202 GCF_001263275.1 Habropoda laboriosa
GACTGTTTTCGCTTTATTTTGTATGGTTCGCTACGTTAAACGTGTTTTAACAAATAGAAACTGTAATACTGCTTTGCTATCGCTACAATCACGTTTTGCAGTACTGCAAACGTCAGTTTTCTCTTTATTTTGCATGGTGCGCTACGTAAAACGTGTTTTAACGAATATAATCTGGAATACTGCTGTTTTCTCGCGACCAAGA
>NW_017108433.1:0-202 GCF_001263275.1 Habropoda laboriosa
TTAAAAATATAAACAATTAAAGGTACATACTTAAGATGAATCCCATAACGCCGAAAAACAAGTCACTCATCGACCGCTGACTGTCTCTTCAAAGTCCTGCCCAACAATTCGTCACAAGAACCAAGTTCACCTCCTCCCTCAAATCCCTTATAAGTACACCCAAAACATCCCTTACGCGATCATAATAGAAACCAAGCGAGTA
>NW_017108434.1:0-202 GCF_001263275.1 Habropoda laboriosa
ACTCGATCAATACTTTTTTAGCGATACTCGTTTTGTAACGAATTGCTTAGAATTATTAGTACAGAGTGCAGGTTTTGACTTAGAAACATTTTTTTATTTTCACTAATTAAATCTTCAAGCATTGGATTCTTAATCATTTGTTCAACTCTTGCTTTGCTTCTTGAAATATTCTACTGTTATCTAATTTATTGTATAATTCAAA
>NW_017108435.1:0-202 GCF_001263275.1 Habropoda laboriosa
TTCAAACAGGGTGATTCAGGTGATTTTTAATTCACTTTTGATCGAATTGGCCCTTCTGGTTCGCCGTTACGAGAAGAGAGACCATCGGTTTGGTGTTTGTATCGAAAGGTTTCCAAGGGGATCGTCCGTAACGTAACTGTGAAATTGTTGAAAGTCGTAATCGAAAGACCGCCGCATTGTGCCTGGAGCAAAGATCGCGATC
>NW_017108436.1:0-201 GCF_001263275.1 Habropoda laboriosa
CGAAATATTTAATTATTTGTGTTTTCCCCCACATCGTAGTTCGAATATTCGACGCCGACGTCCCGAATGCATAGCAGAATGATACTCTAGTTTGAGTTCGAGTATCGTACCGGTACGTTACGTGAAAATCGCGAAGAGGTACTATCTCCAAGCGCGACGTTATATGTGTATATTCGCTTCGTTTAACAATAACACAGCAAC
>NW_017108437.1:0-202 GCF_001263275.1 Habropoda laboriosa
CGCGGAGCTACGAAGCGTCTTTGTTCTCAAAAATAACCTTCTCGTGCGAGCGTGCCGTAAACCCGGTCAACGAAGACGCCATGCGTTCCGTACTTGCGCGACGGAACATGGAATTTGGACAATCACTGTTTTCTTTTTTATTTCTATGAAATTTATATCTCAATCTGACAATCGTTAATCTTTCATATCTGTGAAACGTTTT
>NW_017108438.1:0-202 GCF_001263275.1 Habropoda laboriosa
TAACAGTTTTACAGTTAGAAATAAATATAAAAAACACTGTAATATGCAAAATGAATAATTTTACATGAACCAAAGGAAACATTTATTTTAATAACGTACCATTTTCAACTAATAGTTATTCTAAATCAGTGATTCAATCAACAATATCACGAATAAGATAGCAACGAATCATCGCTGTTCACGTATTCTTCTTCCCCTTTTT
>NW_017108439.1:0-202 GCF_001263275.1 Habropoda laboriosa
TGGGAATCTCCCTTGGCTAGAGTGGCTTTCCACTCCTTGATATCTTATGTGAACGGTAAATAACACAAGTTTTACGGTAGAAATGTTTTAAGGTAAAACTGTGTTATAAATATTGGTGAATGTAGGCCTTTCTTCTTTATCTCGATGTCGTGTGCACAAGCGAAGATAAAATGGGAATACCTGGTTCTACGTGGATTTTGTA
>NW_017108440.1:0-202 GCF_001263275.1 Habropoda laboriosa
TTACGAATATTTTTACCATTTTTTTCCTCGAGATTACTTATCACCGTGAAAATCAAATATTTTTCCACGACACACATCTGTATGTGTAAAAAGAGTTCAAAGCATGAATGGTTTCATCGACACAGTGGTGTGGTTAATTCTGCTTCGCTTTAATTCCACTCTTCAAAATAACCCATTTCTTCGTTCTTCTCAAACGTGAATG
>NW_017108441.1:0-202 GCF_001263275.1 Habropoda laboriosa
ACCAAAACCCTCCCCCGAACGCATTACACAATTTCATTTGCTAATTGCCCGGCAGGATCGTCGAACGAACAAAAGAAACGGGCTAATAACCTTCGTATACATAGGTAATAATAAAGGGAAGGAGAGAGAGAAAAAGAAGGAAAAAAGAAGAGAAGGTGTCTGTGGTAGGTTAACGCGAGCACGCGTCCCCGACGCGGCATCT
>NW_017108442.1:0-202 GCF_001263275.1 Habropoda laboriosa
TTGCAGAAGGTTTCCAATGGTTGATTAAATTGCTGTCAAAATTTTGCAGTTGGAATAATTAATGATAGTTAATTTTGCGGAACCAAAGTGCTTTTCTATTCTATTTGTAGCGTATGTCTTGGAAAAAATATTTGATCGCGTGAATTGTACTGTTCTGTCGAAGAAGAAACTTAGTACAAAACTGACGTTGTTATTCGCGATG
>NW_017108443.1:0-202 GCF_001263275.1 Habropoda laboriosa
ATTTCCTTTCTAAAGCAAAGGAAATCAGGAAAACCTTGAATTTTCTCCAACTACAATACTAAATAATCAACATAATTATCTATGAACGCGAATTTTCCTCTACTATCAAACAACAAATTTCCCATTTTCTTTCTAATGTAAAGAAAATCAGGAAAACCTTGAATTTTCTCCAACTACAATACTAAACAATGAACATAATTAT
>NW_017108444.1:0-202 GCF_001263275.1 Habropoda laboriosa
TAAAACTAAATGTGACCAACGAAATATTACCATTTCTTGATAACAAATGCAAAGGTGTGCTTTGTTTTTTCAATAGCTCATACGTTGCCCTGTTACTGTTAAAGGAAGCGAATATACACATATAACCTCGCGCTTGAAGATAGTATTTCTTCGGGATTTCCACGTAACGTACCGGTACGATACTCGTACTCTAAATGGAGTA
>NW_017108445.1:0-202 GCF_001263275.1 Habropoda laboriosa
ACCGCGAAAAATTTTGCGTTCCAGCAAAATTGAGAGTGAGTCGAAAATTTGTAGAATTCACACCTAACATCGAAAGTTATTACCAACATTCTATATAAACGGCAAGTTTCCTGTCCCTCTTAAATTCGTCAAATTAACACCGATGTTACGAATCGCGATATGTTTGTTGCGAAACCGATAATTGTCCCTCTTTTTGAGTCAG
>NW_017108446.1:0-202 GCF_001263275.1 Habropoda laboriosa
TAATTTACAAATAAAGAAGATAATATTGACTCTTAAAAATGCATTTCATTCGTCCAAAAAATTTAAATAAATCTCTCCTCTGTGAGACACTAAAAGTATAATCACAACAACCAATCTCGTCGCGTAAATGGAATTTTACGAAAAAAATTCAAGGCGAACGAAGTAAGCAAATAACATTGAAAGAAAAACAGGTAGGAAATAA
>NW_017108447.1:0-202 GCF_001263275.1 Habropoda laboriosa
TGTGTTTTACTAGTCACATGGATTTACACATTGACATGTTATAAATCAGTGTAAAACCATTTGGAGCTAAATGCTGAGGCATAGACACTGAACGTGATTTTCCGGTTACTTAGCCAAAAATTCTTTTATGGTTATCAGTTTCAGGGTTTCTGTCAGTCGTGTATGTTTGCAGATTGACATGTCATAAACCAGTGTCTGATCT
>NW_017108448.1:0-202 GCF_001263275.1 Habropoda laboriosa
CATGCAAATTCCTTGGATGGTAAATTATTAGTAAACAAAATTCAATATCAGAGAAAATATATGGAAAATACTGAAAGTAAAATTTCAAATTAATTTCAATTACCGGAAGAAAAGTACATACTGATTGTTATGCTATAATGAAAAAGCAACCTCTCAACCTCTCAATTTCAATATCCTATTCGACAAGTCTGAAGAGCAACGA
>NW_017108449.1:0-202 GCF_001263275.1 Habropoda laboriosa
AAACGGCAGCTGATACCGCGAGGCGCGTTTATCGCGCGCGAATATCACGAAAAACCGGCGTTCGGTCGAAAAATCGCCAAGTGTACCGCGGCAATTAGAACGTATACGCACACCTGTCGCCGGTCCAATTCCTCCTGCTCGGAGCAACATTCCTACGCGAAGAGCACACCGGGAACGTGTTAGTCGCCATGTTGCCTTTTAA
>NW_017108450.1:0-202 GCF_001263275.1 Habropoda laboriosa
TTCAGCCAAAAATTCAACGAAACTCGTCCCGCAAGCACCGTACTCACCTGATCAAGCACCGTGTGACTTCCTTCTATTTTCCCGATTGAAACAACCTTTACGGGGACGTCGTTTTGAATCGATCGAGGCGATAAAACGGAATTCGCTGAACGAGTTAAAAGCCATCCTAGAAACTGAGCTCGAACGATGTTCTGAAGAATGG
>NW_017108451.1:0-202 GCF_001263275.1 Habropoda laboriosa
GAGGTCGAAGTCGAGGTCGAGGTCGAAGTCGAGGTCGAAGTAGCGGTCGAAGTCGAGGTCGAATTCGAAGTCGAGGTCGAAGTCGAATTAGAGGTCGAAGTAGAGGTCGAAGTAGAGGTCGTAGTCGAGGTCGAAGTCAAGGTCGAAGTCGAGGTCGAAGTCGAAATCGAAGTAGAGGTCGAAGTCGAGGTCGAAGTCGAGG
>NW_017108452.1:0-202 GCF_001263275.1 Habropoda laboriosa
TACTGCTGTTTTCCCGCGACAACCCGAGTTTTGCAGTACTACAAAAGACTGTTTTCTCTTTATGTTGCATATTCCGTCACGTAAACCGTGTATTAACGAATATAAACGGAAATACTGGTGTTCTCCCGCGACAACCCAGTTTTTGCAGTACTACAAACGACTGTTTTCCCATTATTTTCCATGTTTCGCCACGTAAAACGTG
>NW_017108453.1:0-202 GCF_001263275.1 Habropoda laboriosa
TGCACAATTTAAATCTGTCCAATTCTCGCAAAGAGCTCCTCGTTTGCATATTACTCCCCCACGCACCTCAAAATTAACACTTCGACAGTTTATCCCTTGTGAAACTCGGGCAAAGCGTCAAATATAGGAAGAAACTTAAAAAAGGGACGAGATATTATCGTCACAATTATACCGTAGGATTGTGTATCCCTTGTTTCAAAAA
>NW_017108454.1:0-202 GCF_001263275.1 Habropoda laboriosa
TACGTACAAATTAGTATGCTAATTATTTGTCTGTGTTCGAGTATAATCGAATAGTTTGATTAAGGAGGGTGTCGATTCGCGTCGCGAATCTAGGAGAAGGTGGAGTACACAATAAATCGTTGATGATGATAATTAGTTCCGACGTAACGATATTTATACAAGGGATGTTCATTTCGATCGGATCGCCACTGCCATCGTTGAA
>NW_017108455.1:0-202 GCF_001263275.1 Habropoda laboriosa
TAATTCGTCGGGCATCGAGTCGAGAGGAAAGTTGACGGAAAAAGTCGAGCGACGACGCGTTGACGTTAACGCGCGCTGACAGATCGTGCTTTTTGCCATCGCGGAGAACCGTCGGCCCTGGGAAAAACCGAGATAAACCCACATACACTCTCTCGTTCATAAGCCACTGGACATTTCTTACCTTTCAACGTCGTATTTCTTT
>NW_017108456.1:0-202 GCF_001263275.1 Habropoda laboriosa
ATTACAATTAATTCTTCTTACCGATATAACTATTTTTCTCACGTCTTCACCGAAATCTCTCCCCCAAGTCTGACACGTTGTCATATGTTAAGGGGTTAAGACACACGTTTTCAATACTCTTCGAGAATCTGTTTCCTCAAAGTACGACGTTCTGAAAAATACTCGATCTATTTATTGGTATTCTTCAAAGAATACCTCGCGG
>NW_017108457.1:0-202 GCF_001263275.1 Habropoda laboriosa
TCTACCCGGCAAGGACCGCGTCGCGCGAGCACGTGGCTGGGGCCTTACCTGACCCAGTTCTTAGCGCGTGGGGGAGTCAGGCGTTGGGACCGGGTTTCTCTCGGTCTGCGGGTCATAAACCAGTCCGAGTCCCTACCTACACTAAACCATACTCGTACACTTGTATGAACTATTGCATTGCGTGAAGAATTGCTTCAACAGC
>NW_017108458.1:0-202 GCF_001263275.1 Habropoda laboriosa
GATAGAATGTCTGTGTGGACGTGCTTTGGTCTGGAACAATTTTTATTCTCTTACAACTTTCGTTTTCTGGTAATAGCGCAGACTTGCGTGGAATAATATCAGAATTAACGACAGTGAAGTTAAGTATAGCTGCATAATTTTGTTTTCAATTAAAGATATTCTGTTTCAAATTAAATCTGCTCGATCTCGATCGCGGAAAACC
>NW_017108459.1:0-202 GCF_001263275.1 Habropoda laboriosa
CAAACGCATAATGTGAAGTGATAAATAAAGATAGAGTGAATTTTCTTGGTTATTTTTAATCGTACTTCTATGAGGTTTAAAACAAAAGAAGGAAAGTTTAAATATTTGCAAGTACATAAAAGTTTTCAGTCAAAACGTAAAGGCATGAACGCGGTGTACCGTTTGATGGTGAACATTGTTCCGGATAGGTGGCCGATAAGCC
>NW_017108460.1:0-202 GCF_001263275.1 Habropoda laboriosa
AATAAGCAGCACTGATTATTCCATAATTGAAGTACTTGAAAATAAAGCACGAGCTTTCTACATGGTTTTCTAAAAGCGAAGAATTCAAGGAATTTCTATTTTAAAAATCAACTAACCTGATAATTCTTTATTTCTGACCATACTCTCGATTTTGATGCTCTCGATACTTCCGATTTGAACGTTGACGGCAGGTTGAACAAAG
>NW_017108461.1:0-202 GCF_001263275.1 Habropoda laboriosa
CGTTTTCGAGTTATTAACGAAAAGCACTGGCCAATCACAGCGGCCGTAGAGCCAGCGCTCAGGAACGAAGAACAGAGGCTCACCAGCGCGCGATCGAACAAATGCGAAAAATTTATACAAATGTCGGAATGACGGCAAGAACCCATTTCTCTAAGCCTTATAAAAATAGCGGTGCAAAGTGAAATTTTTTTGACAGCGATCG
>NW_017108462.1:0-202 GCF_001263275.1 Habropoda laboriosa
ATCCTTAAATTTGCGTAGCGTCAATTATTTAGAAAAACTGCACAAAGGTAAAAATGACAAAATTGAGAAATCGAATATATAATTAAAGATAATACTGAAACGTTCGTTCTATTTTCGTTCAATTTATGCTGCATAATTCCGCGAGTTCACTACTAAAACACAAGAGTACGTACTCGATACTAAAATCTTCGGGACTAAAATT
>NW_017108463.1:0-202 GCF_001263275.1 Habropoda laboriosa
TTTCATAGACAAATTTTTACCTAATTTCTCGTTATCGTTACAAAACTACTTGTTATCAAATATCGACGGTACTGAAATGATTAAGGAAAAAGAAAGAAATCTATTATGCAATACGTGTATTACCTAACACAGAGAAATGTCAATCTACAATTACTCTACATTGTGCACGATCCTTAAAAGCGTATACATTATCTATATCGTT
>NW_017108464.1:0-202 GCF_001263275.1 Habropoda laboriosa
CGTGGGTTGTCGCGGGAAAACAGCAGTATTACAGTTTAAGTATGTTAAAACACGATTTACGTGACGGAACATGCAAAATAAAGAGGCAACAGTCATTTTGCAGTACTGCAAAACGTCTTTGTTGCGAGAAAACCGCAGTATTACAGTTTATATTCGTTAGAACACGATTTATGTGGCGAAACAATCAAAATAAAGAGAAAAC
>NW_017108465.1:0-202 GCF_001263275.1 Habropoda laboriosa
GAAACTACAAAGATGCCACATTTTCACAATAGAAACGAAGATTATTTTTCACATATAATTCACACAATTTTTCGAAACATACTGCGGGGATAAACTTCGGATAAGTACAGTATCGAAACAGTTCCACAGTTAAAATCGCAGTTTACATCGTTCCACAGAACTACACCTCGTGTTTCCCTTGGTTTTAAATCTTACAGCGAGA
>NW_017108466.1:0-202 GCF_001263275.1 Habropoda laboriosa
TACAATAGTGTATTCACAATATTCTATTACAATCCCATGCATTTCTTTACTAAATTACTAATATGAAATAATTTCGAATTTTATAATTTGGATCGATATTTCCAATTGTTACGGAACGGGCCGTAACGGTTGAGATCGCCTTCGTTTCGAGTTGGTTACAGGCGTAAAATTCCAGAAATGTGTTTGATGTCGTTTTATTTAA
>NW_017108467.1:0-202 GCF_001263275.1 Habropoda laboriosa
TTCCTCCTCGTAAAGCTGCCCGACCACCATGCCTCTAGGTAAGCAACAGAACATCTAATCTCTGATCTCCGAGCAGAGCCTAACTAAAAAGAAACGAACTCTCTCTCTCTCTCTCTCTTCGGATCGGGTGCTCGAAGCCTCCGCACTTCGTCCCTCACTGGCGATCTATTTCTCTGTCTGTTCGCAGGACGAAGAGCAACCA
>NW_017108468.1:0-202 GCF_001263275.1 Habropoda laboriosa
TCGCGATTCGGAGAAAGGAACTGTGCTGAATTCTTTGTGGACGAGAAATTGGAGAACGAGGAAGAATTCTGATAGCGGAACAAGGATGGACACAACGTTTTCCGAGGTTCTTTCATGAAATTCTTCCTCGAAAAGTAGCTGGAATTTTTTCAATTAAATATTCTTTGCAAAAGTACTGTTAATACTAGTCTAAAAAATCCCT
>NW_017108469.1:0-202 GCF_001263275.1 Habropoda laboriosa
TTGTGAAAATTAAACTCTGTCGTGAGAGATGCAACAGATGCAATAGGTAACGTACCAAGGAGGAAAACGGACATTTCTATTTTGAAACGTGAACCTTATAACTAAGCGCATTGTTCGTTTTAAGAAAGTTACATTTAGTATGATCCGTTGGAAAAAAGAGAAAAATACTTTTCCGGTAGATAAACTCGTAGTAGTTAGGTGC
>NW_017108470.1:0-202 GCF_001263275.1 Habropoda laboriosa
CGATTCAACACATTATTAATTATATCTCGATAACTGCAAGACGTTTTTTAACCACATTTTAATCATTATTCCCTTTCAATACCCCAAACAATATATGTAAATTTCAAGTTTATGCGATTTCGTTTTTAAAGTATTGCAATTTTTTTTCGCGAGCAGTGTGTTACGATTTATTCAAAAAAATAAAACCGAAATATTTATAAAA
>NW_017108471.1:0-202 GCF_001263275.1 Habropoda laboriosa
CGAATTCATATTTTTCCAACCGACTCCCGATTACACACCCGCTCGGTTTACACCAGCTGAAAACCACCTCGTTCACGTTCAAATCACCCGTGATCGTGTCCGCGATTCACCCTGATTAGCGGCACGAAATCGGAGGATTTCCCTGTTTTACCCTCTGCTGATCAGTTAATCCGTTAACGAAATATAAACAAGCGCCGATTAA
>NW_017108472.1:0-202 GCF_001263275.1 Habropoda laboriosa
ATTTCGCCACATATGTCGTTAAAATATTGTGTAAAGCAGCGCTTGAAAGAACACGATGACGGACAGAGGTGTTCAGTTCTTGTTCAACTCTGTCACGCATGCTTGGAATATTTTCCGCCGAGCATCCGGTTGGGGGACAGTGAAGAATGTGGTTTAGCTGCTACAATACCGAACTCCCGGAAATTCTCGGTTAAATGTTTCA
>NW_017108473.1:0-202 GCF_001263275.1 Habropoda laboriosa
GTTATTTGTAAAAGTAAAACACAATTTTAGCGTTGGGAATAATCTCCGAAATTGTCACCTTTTCTAGATAGGAAATTCGTCTGTTGTCAAAAATGAAAAATATAGTAAATGGAAGAAATCATCTAAGATAGTGGAGAACACTAAGATTTTTATCGCAGAAACATTGAAGCTTTTGAAAAGAGGCATACAATTAATTCGTAAG
>NW_017108474.1:0-202 GCF_001263275.1 Habropoda laboriosa
GGTTTTATGAGAGTTTCGTTGCAGTTTGTAGTTTCAGTGTTCGGAGGTAATTTATATGGTAATACGATATTGATTTTAGTAAGGCTTGGTCGTGATCGATATTATTAATTAATTTTGTTAAAATAGCGAATTAAAGCGACGATTTATGTTTGAGGGGCAACTGATTGAATAGGATAAGTTATTATTGGAATACAATTATGAG
>NW_017108475.1:0-202 GCF_001263275.1 Habropoda laboriosa
ACCTTAACAAAAAAAGAGCAAAACTCTCCTCAAATACTTAAAACTCTCCTGAAATACTTGAAACTCTCCTGAAATACTTGAAACTCTCCTGAAATACTTGAAAGTCTCCTGAAATACTTAAAAACCCCCTGAAACCAATGAAAACGTATTTCCCAAATGCAGAGAAGTACAGCGAAGCAAGAAGCAACAGTGCACTCTAATT
>NW_017108476.1:0-202 GCF_001263275.1 Habropoda laboriosa
GCACATACAGAGTGAGTCACATAACTTGTCCACCCCAGACAATTTTAAAAAGTGTTTTATATAGAAATTGGAGGGTATCGAAGGGAACCTAATACTTCCTTTTATAGAAAATTCATTGCACCTTTAAATTTTCACGCAGAAAGGTACACACTCCGTTTAAAGAATTCAAAGCGATCTTGACATCTCGTAAACGAATAGGTTA
>NW_017108477.1:0-202 GCF_001263275.1 Habropoda laboriosa
TATCTCGTATTGAAAGTATACGGGAGTAAGAAAGAAGTTAAACAACGTAAAACAGAATCGGCAGAAGAAAGTATGGTAATATGCATCTTTTTGTACCTAGAACGGTACACGCGGCAAGAAACGTATTAACCTTTGCATGGGCGACCAAAATGTTCACGGTTGTTTCAAGCTTTGATATCGAGAATTTCTTGCATAAATGTTT
>NW_017108478.1:0-202 GCF_001263275.1 Habropoda laboriosa
TCAAGTGGAAGTGTATTAGAGGAAAATTGTGACCAAGCAGATTCGGAAGAGTCACGTTTTTCGAACCGTGAACTTGAAGTCACAGCAAATTAACGAAAGGCTTGAAGAACGAGGAAAATTGCAGGTCTCCCAAAGGTCTCATTGTCCGGACGCGTTCTCTTACCCTAGAAAATAGGATCGAGTGAAAACGGAGGTTGCTCGG
>NW_017108479.1:0-202 GCF_001263275.1 Habropoda laboriosa
TACAACCATCTGGCACGATATCAACCATCGACCATCTTCGTTGCCCCTTTTCAATCCAAACAGTAGTATTCCAACTCCTTAACACAGTTCACAGAACCCACCCCTGCTCACCCAACGTACCACACCTCAATCTCCAGTGCCCCATACATCTCTCCCAACGACCATCAAACCAACCGCCCACACCTTCACAGACAACCTCGAT
>NW_017108480.1:0-202 GCF_001263275.1 Habropoda laboriosa
GTCGTACAAGATCAGAAATGAAAGAAGTATTTTAAATATAACGTACCAATGTGTTTACAAGTACTTATTCTTTCTTGACAAAGCTGCAGATGTTCAATTTAACTTCCTTGTGTACATGAATGCACATTTCAGCTCTTCTTACACGCTTTTTAAAGAAGGTACAGTAAGTATAACTTTTAATAATGTGTTACAATTGCTGCGA
>NW_017108481.1:0-202 GCF_001263275.1 Habropoda laboriosa
CAGGCGGCGCATCACTAGACCCAAGACAAATATTGTATATAACATAATTAATTACAATATGTACCTCATTTAACTAAATAATAAAGTTAATAACAATAGTAATAGTTGGCGCAGTGCGCAAAGCGTCGGCTTGCCAATCCTAAGGTCCCGGGTTCGATTCCCGGTTGGGTCCCTAAAATTTTTTTCCGTTACAGTATTTCAT
>NW_017108482.1:0-201 GCF_001263275.1 Habropoda laboriosa
CTCTCTCTCTCTCTCTCTCTCTCTCTCTCTCTCTCTCTCTCTCTCTCTCTCTCTCTCTTTCTCACCACCTCTCTCTCTCACCCTCTCCATCTCTCTCTCACCCTCTCTCTCTCTCTCTCACTCTCACTCACACCCTCCCTCTCTCTCTCTCTCCCGCATGCAGACACCCCAACTACGAAACTCCCGCACCCGTAGAACACT
>NW_017108483.1:0-202 GCF_001263275.1 Habropoda laboriosa
GTTTAGACAGGTTTAGACAAGTTTAGACAAGTTTGTGCGTGTTTCGGAAATTCAATACGAATAACAATTCTGAGAATTTAACGTTGAAAAACTATGCCCGGAAGGCAGCTATGCTCGACCACTAAAAGGGCAACGATTCATACGGCCGTTGTGTTTACGAGTTTTTGTAAACACAAGTTTCGCGGTGGTATATGTTCCCCAC
>NW_017108484.1:0-202 GCF_001263275.1 Habropoda laboriosa
CACATGTTTATTAACAACCACTGTTAATTTGTTCAACTAGACATGCAAGCCATCGATTAAAATGTACGCCATCAACTAATTAATAGTTATTAACTACAGCAATGTCAACCGCTGTTTATGCGGCAGTTACTTTAGTTAATGCTACCTCTTTACCAACAAAAAATTAAATTAACCGTTATTACACTCGAATATCACTTATCAA
>NW_017108485.1:0-202 GCF_001263275.1 Habropoda laboriosa
GGATAAGAAAGGTTCTAATTACAATTTCAAATACAAATTCGTTGAATTTAGAAAAAAAGATACTTTTATAAAGGAAATATCATTCACAATTGCAGGGTCAGCGATCGATTTAGACATCGGTCCGCCATTGCACGCAGATCAGGCGGAAGAATACAAGAAGATCCAGCAAATTTTGATTCGAATGAACAAATTATGCATTCAA
>NW_017108486.1:0-202 GCF_001263275.1 Habropoda laboriosa
CATAAATCAGACGTTTCGTTTTTCGTGGATCAAATCACGCAAACGCGACGTGAGAGAGTGTCGTCTGGTATCAGGAACAGCGCGGTACTTAACACAGAATTTCAGAATAGAACGCTCGAATACCTTGGCTGCTGTTTGCGAATTTTCCAGCTTTTTATTTGCACGTATGTATCACGGTTCGCGAAGTATCGCTGTGAGAAAG
>NW_017108487.1:0-202 GCF_001263275.1 Habropoda laboriosa
AATACGCGATTTCATCCTCTATGTGCTTCCACCTTAATTTAATAAACCGAATTTTTAAACGATCCGGCCAAAGTAAGAAATTTTACAGCCGTGGTTAAAAATTTACCGTCAGTCGTCCACGCGTTCAAATCTGCCGCAGCGAAAGGGTTAAGGTGGAAGCGCGCAAAGGGCAACATGAAGGATGACAAATTTTCAAAGCGCC
>NW_017108488.1:0-202 GCF_001263275.1 Habropoda laboriosa
AATTGTCGTAATCTAAATGGCGTACGATTCTGCTATGCATTCTGGACGATGGCGTCGAATTTTAGATCTACGATGGTGGGGGAAAATACATTAAATTAAATATTTCGACTATAAAAATAATCGCTACAAATAAATATTCCCAACGAAATCTTACCATTTCTTGAAACCGAATACAAAGGTGTGCTTTGTTATTCAAAGCTAA
>NW_017108489.1:0-202 GCF_001263275.1 Habropoda laboriosa
GTTCAAACGGTTCCTGTGTTACTGTTTAAAGAAGCGAATATACACATATAAAGTCGCACATGGATATACTATTTCTTCGCGACCTTCGCATATCATACAGGGACGATACTCGTACTCTAAATGGAGTACATTTCTGCGCTACATTCTGGACATCGGCGCCGAATTTTCGAACTACGATGGTTGGGGCAAATACAGATAATTA
>NW_017108490.1:0-202 GCF_001263275.1 Habropoda laboriosa
TAAAAATAATTCCTAAAACTAAATGTGACCCACGAAATCTTGCCTCTTTGTGATACCGAATACCAAGTTGTTCTTGGTTCTTCAATATCTCACACGGTTGCCGTGTTACTGTTAAACGAACCGAACATACACCTATAAAGTCGGCTAGGCGATAGTAGTACTTAGCGACTTTCACATAACATACTGCGTCGAAATTCGTACT
>NW_017108491.1:0-202 GCF_001263275.1 Habropoda laboriosa
CGAAATTCAAACACTTCGAATGTTTGAATTATCCGAATTATTCGAAGTTGCAATCCGAATTTTACTGGTATTCGAAATCTATTCGGGAAAATTCGAAATTCAAACACTTCGAATTATTCGAAGTTGAAATCCGAATTTTCTGGTATTCGAAATCTATTCGGGACAATCCGAAATTCAAACACTTCGAATGCTCGAATTATCC
>NW_017108492.1:0-202 GCF_001263275.1 Habropoda laboriosa
GAATAAGGGGAAAGAAGGCGGTCTGGTCATCCCCACTACTCTTCGGTTCTACGCTGCCGCTGGCAGGGGAAATTGTGGAGTGTATAGCGAATAGTTTAGACCAGAGCAGGAGCGCTTCGACAACCAGTTTCGACGACTCACTTATGGTTGACCTACCTGATTTTCGTCCGATTTTCAACTATCCCGCGGGTCAACCATAAGT
>NW_017108493.1:0-202 GCF_001263275.1 Habropoda laboriosa
ATTGTAAATTTGTTGTGGTTTGATGACGTTTGCTTGTAAGGAAGACTGTTGCAGAGGAATATATTTTACGATGATTTCAGGGTTTGATAGGTTGGAGAAGGTGCAAATTTGTCGCGGTTTGATGGCGTTTGTTTGTAAGAAAGATTGTCAAGAAGGAATGAATCCTATAGGTACTAGACACTGTGCTTCGTGATGATTTCAC
>NW_017108494.1:0-202 GCF_001263275.1 Habropoda laboriosa
AAGTTCTTTTCATTCAATTGTCATAAGAACAGTCGTAAATATTCGTAGAACTGCAGTTTTTAGCGATAACGTTATGTTAAAGTTATAAAAACGTAGGAACTAGCAGAATTTGGTTAAATGAATGAAAAATCATAAAAAAAAAGCATAAAAACAATAATATATCTGCCTATTCTTCAACATTGTAATAAAAGTAAAGAGAAGG
>NW_017108495.1:0-202 GCF_001263275.1 Habropoda laboriosa
GCACTGACTTAGCCATCGTGCTAAGACTTTAGGCGCCATACTTTTGACGCAGATTTAAATTGTCAACAGCTAATTAACGAAGTCTGAAACGCAATTTCGTCACTCTTAGTTTTCGATTTAGAATGGCTTAAGGAATCGTTCCTCTAATTTAGTGCTAAATGTAACCGAACACCCTGTATACATCTCACACACCGTACATCGG
>NW_017108496.1:0-202 GCF_001263275.1 Habropoda laboriosa
ACGGAGTCAAGGACTAACGAAGGATCCTGAAATCTATCGGAAGGATTAACGAATGGGACAGGGGTTGACATTCATTTTCTGAATTCTGCGGATTCTTCTCTGAATAATTTATGTACAGTCCTGGCGCTAGATTTGTTACTATTATACAAAATGACAACCTTTTCTTGCGGCACAAGCTTCAAATGAGATGAAGGAGAGGACG
>NW_017108497.1:0-202 GCF_001263275.1 Habropoda laboriosa
ACTCTAACCTAATTCTGATTTCAAATGAAAATTGGGTTATGTTAGGTTAGGTTAAAATTTCTTTAGAGGGCGTGGCCAACGTGTTCACTTCACATAAAAAATCTTGCAAATATATATCAAGAATAAGGTCACAGAAACTAAATTTCCTTTTCTAACAATATTTTAATAATATTTCAAAATGGCGTATCTCAATCACCAACAG
>NW_017108498.1:0-202 GCF_001263275.1 Habropoda laboriosa
TAACTAGTGTGAGTTATCGTACCATGGGCCATCGATGACCCACGTGGCGTTGTCGGAAGTGCGAGTAACACCGGACAGTTGAATATTTCAATTATCCATCCGCATAAAGAAACAAATGACACATTGCCACGCGTCTTCTTAACGTTAAACACATTTTTCAGTTAGTTGTAGATAGATTGGGCAAGCGACACTGATATTACAC
>NW_017108499.1:0-202 GCF_001263275.1 Habropoda laboriosa
GCTGTGGTTAATAACTATTAATTAGTTGATTGCGTATATTTTATTAGATGGTATGCATGTCTATTTAAACAAATTAACTGTGGTTGTAATGAAATTCTTGAGCGTTGTGATAAAAAAAAAAACTAACCTGATGCCGGACTCGGGTGCAACAAACTGTGATTGATATATGATATTCGAGTGTAATAACGGCTAATTTAATTTT
>NW_017108500.1:0-202 GCF_001263275.1 Habropoda laboriosa
TCGGTCCGAGAGCGAGGTTACTCTTATTTTGAACGAATTTTTCTTACTAATATAATTATTTTTGTCACATCTTGATCTCTGCAACGAGTCTGACACGTTGTCCTAGGTTAAGGGGTTAACAAGTGGCAGTACAATGCGCAGTCAAATCACGCGTTTCTTATTTCCAGAAATTAAAGTGGCCGGAATTACCCCGCTTTCCCCT
>NW_017108501.1:0-202 GCF_001263275.1 Habropoda laboriosa
TTGAACCGTTCAATACCGCGACAACAATTGTCTAGAACCACAATGATCTAGAATTGAAAAATCAGCGATTTTCTATCTTTTCGTTAATTCTTGTGAAAGGAACGAGACGCTCGAATCTTCTTCGTAATTTCTCTCGTTTGCAGACTGTTCATCGTACGATCTGAAGAATCCTTTCCGCTCTTTCTCTTTCTTCGACAGAATT
>NW_017108502.1:0-202 GCF_001263275.1 Habropoda laboriosa
AACCACACCTTTGAATTCGGTACCAAAAAAGGTAAGATTTCGTTGGTCACATTTAGTTTTAGGTATTATTATTAACGACGAAATAATTAATTATCTGTATTTTCCCCCACCGTCGTATTTCGAAAATTCGGCGCCGAAGTCCCGATGGCATAGCAGGATCATACTCCATTTAAGTACGAGTATCGTACCTGTACGTTACGTG
>NW_017108503.1:0-202 GCF_001263275.1 Habropoda laboriosa
GATTAAGATTTTGGGAGCTTATGGCTCTTACCTAAAGGACTAAGAAATGTTTAATCAACATACACTACAGGTCAAAAGTTTGAAATCACTGTGCATTGCAATTTACACAAAAATTTCTAAAAAAGAGTCAGCAGCTTTCGGAATTTTCTATCACTGAAATCAATCGATATGAGGTAAATTGATAAACGTCGAATTGAGATAA
>NW_017108504.1:0-202 GCF_001263275.1 Habropoda laboriosa
CCTTCGTCTCACTTCTATCACCCCGTTCGCTTTCAAGAACTGGTTACGGGACAATTTTCACGGTCTATTCTAAAGAGTCCGCGACCTTCTCTCATTTCGTTGACCTTATTCTTCGTGAAAACGAGCGGCAACAAACGCCGCAATGGCGGTGCGTCAGCACAAGCGGATGGAAAGTTATTAATATGAAACGCGATAAAAAGGG
>NW_017108505.1:0-202 GCF_001263275.1 Habropoda laboriosa
ATTTGTTGCGTATTCGCGTATCGTATCACCGTTGCGTATCAATTTTGACGTGCAAGCGTTGCAACGTTACGTATCGTATCACCGTTGCGTATCAATTTTGACGTGCAAGCGTTGCATCGTTGCGTATCAATTTTGACGTGCAAGCGTTGCATCGTTGCGTATCAATTTTGACGGGAAGCGTTGCATCGTTACGTATCGTATC